>NC_084502.1:21802298-22102298 GCF_024500385.1 Phyllopteryx taeniolatus | reverse complement strand
GAACTGTGAGGCAGATGTGCTAACCAATTGCCCACAGTGCCGGTCTTACATTATTTTTTAAATAATTATAAAACACTTTTACATAGTCATCCCTCCCAGGTAAATTAAGAGTCAATGCTAGGTTAACATGAATAAACTGTAATTTGACAGTATAAATCAATATAATAATTTACAACAATTTCATTTTTTTTTAACCCAGTAAAGCAATTGAGAAGAGTTTCTCATTTACAATGCCAACCTGGTGGCCCCTTAGGGTTCGGTGTCTTGCCCAAGGACACTTCAAAAGCAGACAGTCAGACCGCCAACTATTAGGTCAATGGATGACTGCCTCGACCAACTGAACCACAGTCGCCCCGTACAGTATTTTCTCTCAGGTGATGGAAGTAGGCACCATCATCCCTTCACATGCCCAGACCAGCATCTTACTGATGATTGAGGGCTTATGTTTCAGTTTTGGAGGCAACACTTTGTAATTAATCAAACATCTCATGCTACTCATTTTGGATTGAGAAGACGTGACTATTATGACTTTGACAGCAAAACCTCCTCGTCTGGGTCCGTATTGATATGCCATTCAGTCTCTCTCTCTCTCTCTCTCTATCGCTCTCTTTTTTTTTTAAACCTGTCCTGTTCAACTGCATGGCCTTCCGGAATGGTGGATCTGTATGCCTTTTGAGTTGGAACAGTTTTGCTGTGTAACAGGAGAGTTTGAAATAGTCTCTCTGCTTATTATTATTATTATCTTAATTATTCTGATGTTTATTGAAAATGCAGCCATAAAAAAGGGTTTTAGGGGACAGGCAGAGGCACAGACTGGACAAAGAGAATAAGGGTCCGAACCACAGAAGAACAATTTTTAGACAGTCTAGATATTTGTCCACAAGTAAAGTTACAACAGTCAAATCATGTTATCATTTGTGGATGGGTGGGAGGGGGACACCCGGTGAGGGCATGCAACAAATATTCAATAGGACAAAATGAGAGAGGACAGAAAAGGCAGGAAAAGGACAGGATGTGGGAAATGAGAACGGCAGTGCTACTGAGGAGCAGAGATGAGTCGAGTAGCCAAATATTGTACTCAAGTAAAAGTACTGTTACTTTAGAATAATATGACTCAAGTAAAAGTAAAAAGTAGTCATCCAAATATATATTTGAGTAAGAGTAAGAAAGTAAATGAAAAAAACTACTCAAGTAAAGAGTAACTTGTAACTTATGATTTTTGTTTTTTTAAATCAGAGCATGAACATCAAATAAAATACAAAAATAATAATATATGGGAGTCGACACACACCTGCCACCATTTCAATTTTTAACAGCCCCAAAACCAACAACACATGCATTGGGCCCTACAGAAACATTATTTGCTTTATTCACTAAAATGACTTCAGGAAGAAGTTGTTTGCTGACCAGACTTAGTGATTGTGTGTGCGTGCGTGTGCGACACCATAGAATAGGGCTAATGTTGCCATATACACTTCCAAAATAATAATAGAAACATCTGAAACTTACCGCAAGGTGTTTTCTCAAGTTAGAAGTGGGGTGAAAATATCCAAGTTTGGGCAGTCACAATTTAAGAACTGCATGAAAAAGCTGTTGTTTTTTGGAGTCTGTAAAGTAAACACACTTGCGCGGCTGTTTTTTCCCCCAAAAATGAGTCATTTTGATTGGCTTGCAAAGGCTACGTGCGCAGTCATGTGACTGCCTTGTGTTGTCTGATTGGTGAATTGGAGTCAAATGACATTAGTGATCACGTTAGATTGGCGCAACGGGCACCGTCTGCGGAAGTCGAAAATGGAGTCTAAAAATAGATGCGCACACGCAAGAATGGTTAAATAAAAGTAGCGAACAGCATGTCAATCATTGTAACGGAGTAAAAGTATCGATCCTTCTTCATATAAATAGTAAAAGTAAAAGTAAAAAGTACAGTGCATTTAAAGTACTCTGACAAGTATAGTTAATCAACAATGTTAATTGCGTAAATGTAATGGAGTAAATGTACCGCTATACTACCCACCTCTGTTGATGAGTGGTGCGGTGGGATTCTTTTGAGTGTCTAAACAGCTGTAAGAACCTCTGAGTTGATATGTTCATATAAGTTGTGTTGTTTTTAGTGGTCCCAGCACAACCAGTTAAAGTCTATAGTATGTCTATTGAACACCACATCACACGCATGTTAGTCAACTGGTGTTCGGAGTGGCTGAGCTGGCACATTGAGGAAGGGTGGGCAAGGCCACCTCCACCCGCAAGTGGGGCCAAGTCAGCAAGCCCGTCCAGTAGGGGACCTAACCAGGGGGATGCTACCCACTCCCCAGGACCCAGGGCGTTCCCCATCCCAACCGAAGAGGCCCGACCAGTCCCAAATGGAGGGGCACGGGAACCGGACCACCACCCCTCACCCGCCGCACCTCACCGCCACCACAGCCGCCACCACCACCCCCGCAGAGCATGGGGGGCCCAGCCACCAACAGGGCCCAACGCAGGAGCGAGCCGCCACCCAAAAACGGTCATACCCCGCCGAAAGCGAGTCCATGTTAAGCGCCTGAGTAAAGACAGGCGAGTGCGCCAAGAGAGGGGAGAGGAAGGCGGGGCTCCAACGGGGGATCGGGGGTGGAACCCCATCTCTCCGCAGCCCGACAATCGAAGGGGGGGAAGGCCCCAGGAGTCAAGCCAAGAGGAATGTGAATGCCCACCACCCACCCTATTACTATGGTTACCAGGTCCCGACTGGCAACCATTATCCCTGTACCGTGATCGTGTGTGGTGGGGTGTCGTGCATTAAATTGGGGAGACTGGGTGGGGGTTAGGCGAGACCGTCACACACACCTTGGTCAACCAGCTCCCCAAAGCATGTGCGAATGTATGTGGTGCATTAAAGATTCGCGGGGGGAAGGCATGGCGGGCCAGAGAACAGGCCAGAGCCATTCAGTCTCGAATAAGAAGGCCTGTAATATTTTGATTTATGGGAATTCAAATCAAAAACAGTAGCTTTTATGGATGGGCAGCAGTGGCAAGTGGTTAAAACCTCATCGCTTGCCACTGTGCGGACCCTTGTTCAAGTCACCAACAGGCAGAAGAATGTGGACAAGAAAAACAAACAAAACAAAAATGATACATCCGCTTGACAGAACATACAACAATGGACCATCCAGCCCCAACTTTCCTTGGACCCACAGCTGTGGTGCCCTTGAGCAAGACACCAATACCCTGGGCCCGAAGCCCCCTGCTCCAGTATGTTTGCTACAATATGTCCACAACTGTGATTGGTTAAATGCAGAGGAATAATTTCATTTGTATGTCTTCACGACAATAAAAGATGATTCTTCTTTTATTCCTCTGTGAAGAAATACACCCACAGTTATCCTACTATTATGTGGAGTAATACAAAATACAGTAATATACTGTACATTAACAACACTCCCTGTTAAATTATGGTAACATACTATAATCCATAACATTGTAATATACTGTTAAAATACATTATGGTAGCTGTACTTTTAAATTATGGTGACATATTGAAATCAATATAACGGTAGTATGCTGTTGAAATAAAGTATGCACTGTTAAAATACTATGACAATGCTGAAATCTAAAAATGCAGTACTATACTGTTAAAATGGATTTACAGTATATTCACTGTAAAATAAAAGTAAATTACTGGTAACAGGGATGTCAGTAATTTACTTTTTTTTTTTTTTTTTTTTTTTTTACAATGAAATTCTTTAGCGTGCATGAATGAAGGTCCAATTAGAGTCTGCCGCCCAAGGCCTGGTTTAGATATGACGTAAAACATAGCAAGGCTGATAAAATGCTGACATGATGGACAGACAGAAACTTCAGCCAATCACCTTCCACCATTTGTTTGAAGACCTTGTCCTTTTCCAGAAGTTTCTATTTTCACTTCAATAGAACAAACCATGTCGGGATTACTTCAGTCTTGAACAATTCACAAAATTCTGTCCTATTTGAGTGGACTATTTCCTGTAATCACAAAGACAGCAGGGACTGTGGAGACCTCATTGCTATAGTCTCAGGCCTATTATCGGTTCTATTGAATTTGAAACGGTGCCGTTCATGCGTAAACATCTGCACAGCCATGATAAAGTGAGTACTATGCTGCTGCTGTCTACCAAGTGACAAGTTGGACACGTCACAAGAATGATCTGTTGCACGTCAGATGATGGTATCATAATTTTAATGAACTCTGAGTACGACACAAGAACTAGAAAATGGAAAGACGGAGAACATCAAGTGTCCTCTGTGATTACTACATAAAATGACTGCAAAATAATTACGAACACTATCAAGCTATGAACAGTGCAGAATAAAGTCAAAGTGGAGACTGAAATAAACAGTTGTGGTTTTCTATCAATGTTATTGGAATGTGGTTACAGTTGACAATTTGACACCCACATATCGGACCTTATGGGCTCTATTTTCGTGACTAGTCGAAATCCAGCACTACGCTTGGCGTAACTCTGTGAGGCGGGCTAGACCCAGTTCTGGTAATTTCGTGGGCCAGCATACCCCCAGCACATTTAAAATGAAACATCTGCTCTGGTGTGGATGTCACCACAACCGACTTCAATCCTGTCCAGTCGAAGCGGCTTATTTTATTCTCTTTAAAAGCCACGCAAGTAGCCTCGCATGGTGACGTCTCTGTGCGCGGGAGAGGACACAGCTATCGGTGCGTGACTGGAGCATTGAACATTAGCGGGTACACTTATTAGCTTGTGAAAAACTGCTGGTGACTTAAATATGTCCATGGAACTCATTGATCTACATACCCTCCAGCGATCATTTGTTTCCTCCCTCCCGTCCCTCATAGCTGCGTACCAGCCTGTACGAAGGGATGATTTTAAATATATAATAATGATAATAATAATCGTTCATTCAATAGATTTCTACAATGATTCAGAGAGTTTGATGAATGCTCTTCGCATATTTATGAATAAAATATCTCTGACACATGTCAGTGGCGTCACCTCACGTATCTGTCTGCCTGTACCTCGATCAACTTCCCCAAAATTGCGTTAGACCAAGGAGCTATGCTGCACCGGAAGTTAGATGTGGTCTGAGTAGATGTAAGTTTAGATCAACTTTCAGTCACCAAATTGTCACATGCCCCAGGCGGATGTCAAAGGACACACCCTCGGTCAAATTTTACCCATTTTGACATTTGATAAAAAAATACCTTAAATTTCCATCCATCCATTTTCTGTATCTATCCTCACAAGGATAGCAGGCATGCTGGAGCCTATCCCAGCTATCTTCGGGCGAGAGCCGGGGTACACCCTGAACTCGTAGCCAGCCAATCGCAGGGCACATATAAACAAACAACCATTTGCACTCACATTCACACCAATGGACAATTTAGAGTCTTCAATCAACATACTAGAAAACCCACGCAGGCATGTGGAGAACATGCAAACTCCACACAGGCAAGGATGGGATTTGAACCCCGGTCCTCAGAACTGTAAGGCAGATATGCTAACAAGTCGTCCACTGTGCCGCCCCTTAAATTTTCCTGAAATTTCATGACTTTTCTTACAGTGACCCAAAATAGAAAAATGAAAATATTTACGTGAAAATGTTATTCTTTTGTACAGGTGCTACAGACCTTGTATACACTGAGGCTGTTCTGAGTTAAATTTGTTCTTTGTCGACTAAATTGGATTCAAGATTCATTAGTATGTGTTAAATCAAGGAACATTTTGGGGTCTTGGGGGAATCTCAAAACAATGAAAAAATAAAAGAGCATAAGAATGATTATATATACTAAGCATAAGAAAGACACCTGCAAAAACAAGTATTAGTACAAATAAAGTATTAATTCATTTGCTTGACAAACATATTTAATTCATTCAGGTCTTGGGGGAAAAAAAACATCAAATTGTTTGATAGATATTTTTATCCAAGCACAATTTTTTTTCTCTCTAATTCATTGATTCAGGAATAACCATCCATTTAATAATGTCAGTCAGGCTATTAATACATTCTGAAAAGATCTGTACTTCATAAATTGATTTAGACAATACTATGAGGATAATCTAAGCCGGGTCAAAATAGACCTGCAACATACTTGTATGTTCGGGCTTTAGTATCCATCCATTCATTTTCTGAGTGCTGGAGCCCATCCCAGCTATCATCCCAGCTATCATCGGGCAGGAGGCGGGGTACACCCTGAACTGGTTGCCAGCCAATCACAGGGCACATAGAAACAAACAACCATTCGCACTCACATTCACACCTAAGGGCAATTTAGAGTCTTTAATTAACCTACCATGCATGTTTTTGGGATGTGGGAGGAAACCGGAGTGCCCGGAGAAAACCCATGCAGACACGGGGAGAACATGCAAACTCCGCACAGGCGGGGCCAGGGATTGAACCCCAGTCCTCAGATGCTCTAACCAGTCATCCACCGTGCCGCGGGCTTTAGTATAGTATATATATATTTTTGTGTAATAATGACACTGTATTGTATTATATTCTCAGTTATAGTGCCTTGATTAAGCAGATCAGAGGTACATTATTGCAAATTGTCATCTTAGAAGACGGCTATATTTACATTCTATTTCATCCATCCATCCATCCATCCATTTTCTTTACTGCTTATCCTCATTAGGGTCGGGGACATGCCGAAGCCTATCCCAGCTATCTTTGGGTGAGATGCGGGGTATACCCTGAAGTGGTCGCCAGCCAATCGCAGCATTCTATTTCAATGCAAGAAATAAAGCAAATGACATTGTTCCTAACATTGTGCAACAAAAAAAATAACATAGCTGTCCCCAAGTTTTAGCCTACTTCCAGAAATATCTTGTGTCCAAATAATCTTAATTCTCACCAGTAAAAAAAAAACCCAAAACCAAACAAAAAAACAGATCAACAATAAACTCATTGACTTTCCAGAGATCATGTTCTATTGCAAACTAGCTGAGGCTAATTCTTCTAATGTATGTAATGATTGCCATTTAGATGGACCAGTGACTGTAGGATGTGGGAGACATAGCAACCGATCTATCACTGGTGTTACATGTTAGTTATGATTGACGTGTAGACTGACCAACGTCTATGTGAAGAGTGAGTAGCATCACAACCAGTCATTCACTGGTTATATATGACTTGATTGACATGGAGACTTACCACTACTGAAATAGAGAAAAAGAGAGCAAATTAACCAAACTTTGATCACAGTCATCAACATCATTTGGACTGTATGCGGTACTGTACAAGACAAACTACTCACCACCCCCTCTGCTCTCATGTGGCCACACCCCCTGCTTCTCTGGAAGTCTTGTGGTCTTATCTCAACCACGCACTTCCAGAGAAACAACACACCCTGACCTCTGCAGGATGGACATCTGTGTCCCACGTGATTGCACTTTCACCTATGCACACGTGATTATGCTCCATTAACTACATGTTTCTGTGTGTGGATCACATGGGCCATTCATATTAGCGTTCTTGTCTATTGGTTTTTATTATCTGCATGGGCACATAGCCACAGTTGCCTCAAAAGTGGCCCTGTGATACCACTGCGTTTGTGCCACAGGCGCGTCTGCTGAAATGAAAGCAATTGCCTGCATGTATAATGCACAAGTAAGGTGCAATTTTCTAGAAAATTAACAAAGCTAACCTGCCCCCTTGCAAAGAAAATGGCTATTTCACTGCATGACTGAAGACGGGAGTCCTCTTTCATTAGATAAACATGAAACTGCATTATTGCTTTGTAAACACATGTAACAAGAGCAAATGATTTCCTCAAACATCTGCAGAAAAGAGAAAAAAAGCACAAAAAAACAAAAAACTAAAGAGCTCCTAAAGGGACATGGAAAGAAAAAAGAAACCTGTTTCTCATTCTAACGAGAAACTTTCTCATTAGAACCAGAAACTTTATCATTACAATGAGAAACTTTCTCGTTCGAATGAGAAACTTAATTAACTTTAAAGACACTTTCCACAATATAAATATATTCTTAATACAAACATTTGAAGACAATATTTTGCTCCTCACGCAAAAAAACAATTTAACTGCTCTTTTGCTGATCCATATTTTTTCTCACATTCCTCCAGACCTCAACATACTGTAACATGTAATATTTCTAAATAGAAAAATATATGGAAATAGATAGATCTTTTCTCATAGAACAGATCCCTTGTTTAATACAGAATACTGACAGATTTGGCTTATTTACTTTTGATTCATAGTCAGTATGTTGCTCCCAGGAAGCTTTTTGATCTATAATCACTCTCAATAATTTAGTTTCATTCACTAGTATCAACAATTTCTTTACCAATGACAAGTGGCTTTCCAATATTGACACTAAGTAATTTGTGTCCTTACCTGAACAATACAAATAAGTACCATCAGCAGATGTGACCATTCCATTCTAAGGTATTCAAGGCAGTAAACATATTTAAATACATTTCTAAAAAACGTGGGTCCTAAAAAAGAACCATGTGGAACACCATAAGATACTCTGAGCATTGCATGTACTGTTTTCTAATCAATGTGATTTTTTTGGTACAATTTCACAAAGAAATTGTATTTATGTATGTCATGTAGTTTTATTATTATTATTATTATTATTATTCAATAGTTTTCCCAGGCCAGATTGGCCAGAAGCCATCCTCTGAAAAGCTGGAGCAAAGCACACCAGAGGATAGAAAGAATTGCAAATCAGGCCAATATTCCGCTTCTTTTTTTCATTTTATTTATTTTTTTGATCAGGTAAAAATATATATATGTTATGTTAACCCTGAATGGTGTTTTTAAAAAAATAAACAACATGGAAAAGCCATAATCTAGTCCAAAGAGGACACAGAGGAGATTCAGTCACCATTTCACAATGAACTACTCCCAAACTTTAAGCTTTTTAAACTATGATGTCAGTGCATTCCTTGGGCTTCAGAGACATTCTCCAGGAAGCATCAATAAGCCTAAAATGGCTTTTTTTTTTTCATTTACAGCCTTTGAGTGAAAACAAAACCTGAAAGCATCTTCACATATTTTTTTACATGGGACCTCTTGAGTATTAAACAAAGCCCCTCTATCCTGTGGTATGGGGTGCGTTAAGAATAAGTGGTCCTTTCTGATCTGCGCTAAAATGATCGGGATGACAATTTTAAATGTTAAACCTGTTCAATATTTGAGAACACAAGTTAGGCCAATAAATAGAGGAGCAACTGGTTGTGTTGAGTGTTTGTATGACATCCACCAAATCATTTACCACTGTAAAAAAAAAGGTGAGTTTGCCACCTAAATGTAGTTACCACATAAGCTAACAGTTAGCCTAGCATCTTAAATTCTTTCTTTCTTCTTCTTCTTTTTCACTACAAGTATTACTTTTACTTCTACTACTGCTACTCTTTTTATTCTCCAGCACTCCTAACGCCATGCAGCACCATAGTGCCTCTCATTAAAATACTACTAAAATAATTTACCTACAACCAAAAATGATTTATATATATCCATCCATCCATTTTCTGAGCCACTTCTCCTCACTAGGGTCGCGGGCGTGCTGGAGCCTATCCCAGCTGTCATCGGGCAGGAGGCGGGGTACACCCTGAACTGGTTGCCAGCCAATCGCAGGGCACATACGAACAAACAACCATTCGCACTCACAGTCATGCCTACGGGCAATTTAGAGTCTCCAATTAATGCATGTTTTTGGGATGTGGGAGGAAACCGGAGTACCCGGAGAAAACCCACGCAGGCACGGGGAGAACATGCAAACTCCACACAGGCGGGGCCAGGGATTGAACCCGGGTCCTCAGAACTGTGAGGCTGACGCTCTAACCAGTCGGCCACCATGCCGCCGATTTATATATATATATATTGCATATATATCCCCTCCCTTCTCTGTTTTCAGCACCTGTCTCCAATCAGCCTTATCACCACCGGTAAACAAACCTGCCTGTTCCAGGAAATCCTCACTGAAGTATTGCAGTTACTTTCAGTGGTACCACGGCCCATTTACCTCCCCCGTAAGTCATCCTATTCCTCGTTCGCTTTTTGACTCATGTGTCTCCTTGTTCCAGTGTGTTTTCCCCCTGTGTTCCTGATCCACGTAATTCCTGCCGCCAAGCCAGCCGCCTGTCCTCAACACTGCCTGCCAACTGTCCACACCGCCGCCTGCCAACCCACCTAGGACCACCGCCATTACCTTTCATCAATAAACTATTCATCCTTTCACATCTACCTCCGACTGCTCTTGGATCCAGCCACTCTTTATTCGTGTTAGAATACTTCGCCCATTATGGACCCAGCAGCTCCAGAGGCACTGATGAACGCACTCACTCTCCAAGGAGCCCACATAGGAAAACCTGAACCCCGTTCAGGGCAAAGAAGCCACCCGTCGTCTCCTCACGCTCACGCAGGGCGCTAATTCTGCAGCGGAATATTCCGTAGAGTTCCGGATATTGGCGGGTGAATGTGGGTCGGATGACGCGGCACTTCGGGGGATTTTTTCCAATGACCTTTCCGAGCAGCTCAAGGATAAGCAAGCAGTCTGGGACGAGCCTTCCTCTCTCGAGGATCTTATCGGCCTATCCATCTGGATAACAGACTGTGAGAACGTACACGAGAGAGGGGGGTTCGCTCGCGCAAAAACACTCCCACTCCGAGCGCTGCGCCATCAGCTTCATACCAGCCTCCCGCACAGTCTTCTGCCTTTCCGTCACTCCCCGTAGCCACTGAAGAGCCCATGCAAGTTGCTAAGACATGGTTAGATCCACAGAAGCGTCAGCGTCATATCGCCCAGCGGCAGTGTATCTACTGCGGTAAAACCGGTCACTTTATTTCCTCATGTCCCCTCCGGCCAAAAGACCAGGCTCATCGCAACGTGAGAGCGTCGTGGTGAGCCAAAGCTCTCCTTCTCGCATGACCGTTCCCCCTTGCATGATAGTTTCGGCTCTTAACACCCCCATCACTGCCCTGATTGATTCCGGTGCCAATGACAATTTCATTCATGAAGCCATAATTCACCAACTCCAAATTCCTCTCCAACTGCTTCCATCTCCGAAGGTCACAGCCCTGGATGGCCGTATCATCTCCGCTGTTACCCACCAAACTGTGCCATTCACCTTGCTTATTTCAGGAAATTACCGTGAAAACATTTCCCTTTTTGTTATCCTTTCTCCTGATACCCCATTAGTCCTTGGAATTCCCTGGCTTAATAGACATAACCCCACCATAGACTGGACACACTTAGCCATCACCGGATGGAGCCCTCACTGACACTCATACTGCCTGCTCTAAGCTATACCTCCTTCTGATACACCACCACCCTCTTCCATGCTCGTTGACCTCTCCGGAGTCCCTGGAGAGTTTCATGATCTCTCTCCGGTATTTCGTAAAGACCTGGCCAATTCTCTACCTCCCCACCGCCCGTATGACTGTGCTATTAATCTGCTGCCGGGGGGCCCTCTTCCCTCCAGCCGTCTCTACAACCTTTCCCGACCTGAGAAGAGGGCTATGGAGGACTATATCCATGACTCTCTGGCTTCCGGACTCATTCGACCTTCCTCTTCTCGAGTTGGGGCCGGCTTTTTTTTTGTTGAAAAGAAAGACACCACTTTCCGCCAATGTATTGAGTTCCGTGGTCTCAATGATATCAAGAATAAATCTACGCTTCGTCTCATCGACCCCTCGTTTGAACCCCTCTGTGATGCCCAGGTATTCAACAAATTGGATCTAGGGAACGCCTACCACCTCATCTGTATCATAGAGGGGACGAATGGAAGACCGCCTTCAATACCCCTCTTGGACACTTCGAGTATCTGGTCATGCCATTCGGTTTAACCAACGCCCCTGCAGTTTTCCAGACATTATTACTGACATCCTCTGTGACATGCTCAACCGGTTCGTATTTCTATACCTTGATGATATTCTCATTTTCTCCCGCTCCCCCGAAAAACACCGCCTCCATGTACGGCAAGTCATTCAGCATCTCCTTGAAGACTGGCTATATGTTAAACCTGAAAAGTCCGAATTCCACCTCTCCTCCGTACACTTCCTGGGCTACGTCATCTCCAAAGGGCAACTACAACCCGACCCTGCCAAGATCCAAGCAGTCGTTAACTGGCCCACTTCCACCACCTGCAAAGAACTACAACGTTTCCTTGGTTTCGCCAATTTCTACCGTCGGTTTAACCGTGATTACTGCAAGGTCGTGTTCCCCTCACTAGACTCACATCCACCAGCTCCCTCTTTCGTTGGACCCCGGCAGCATCCCAAGCATTCTACCGACTCAAGACCCTGTTCACCAGTGCGTCCATTCTTCGCCACCCCGACCCCTCCCTTCAGTTCGTGGTCGAGGTCCATTGCCTATCCCTAGCCGCCCTTGGTCCCATATTGCTCTGGACTTTGTTACCGGTCTACCTCCTTCTGAAGGTAACTCTGTCATTCTCACCATTGTCGATCATTTTTCCAAATCTGTCCATTACATACCTCACCCCAAGCTATCATCCGCCTTCGAAACTACTGACCTCCTTGTCCAGCATGTCTTTAGACTCCACGGAATTCCCATCGATATTGTCTCTGACAGAGGTCCTCAGTTCTCATCCCTGGTGTGGAAGGAATTCTGTAAAGCGGTGGGCACAGCAGCCAGCTTGTCATCGGGATGTCATCCGCAGACCAACGGCCAGACGGAGCGGGCATACCAATCCCTGGAATCGGCCCTCCCTTGTGTTGCCTCCTGGAGCTCATTCCTCCCGTGGATTGAATACGCCCACAACTCCCTCACCACTTCCGCTACCAGTATCTCCCCATTCATGGCTTGCTATGGTTACCAACCGCCATTGTTCAAGGAGCAGGAGCGGGCATTGGCAGTCCCTGCATTCAAGGATCATCTCCAGCGGATCCAGGCTGTATGGAATGACGTCCGTGCGGCATTGACCCGGTCCGCCGCACGCAACAAACAGCTCGCAGACCGTCATCGCTCCCCGACGCCCGAATACAAGGTGGGCCAATCTGTCTGGCTTCCTTCTCACGACCTCCCAGTCCCCGTTTCATTGGTCCTTTCCCGATTACCAAAATCATCAATCCCACTTCCGTCCGGTTGAAGCTTCCGCTGTCCTTGAAAATTCACCCAACCTTCCACGTCTCGTTGCTTAAGCCTGTCTCCACCTGCGCCCTGATATATGATAATTGAACTATCACACAGCCATAATTATTCAGACCCTTTGCTCAGTATTTAGTAGAAGCAGCCTTTTGAGCTAATACAGCCATGAGTCTTTTTGGGAATGATGCAAGAAGTTTTTCACATGGGGATTTGGGGATCCTCTGCCATTCCTCCTTGTAGATCCTCTCCAGTTCTGTCAAGTTGGATGTTGAACGTTGGTAGACACCAATTTTTAGGTCTCTCCAGAAATGCTTAATTGGGTTTAAGTCAGGGCTCTGGCTGGGCCATTCAAGAACAGTCACAGAGTTGTTCTGAAGCCACTCCTTCGTTATTTTAGCTGTGTGCTTAGGGTCATTCTCTTGTTTGAAGGTGAACCTTCGGCCCATCTTGAGGTCCTGAGCACCCGCCTAGAAGGCTTTTGTCCAGGATATCCCTGTACTTGGCCGCATTCATCTTTCATTCGATTGCAATCAGTCGTCCTGTCCCTGCAGCTGAAAAACACCCCTACAGCATGATGCTGCCACCACCATGCTTCACTGTTGGGACTTTATTGGACAGGTGATGAGGAGTGCGTGGTTTTCTCCAGACATACCTCTTAGAATTAAGGCCAAAAAGTTCTATATTGGTCTCATGAAACCAGATAATCTTATTTCCCACCATCTTGGAGTCCTTCAGGTGTTTTTTAACAAACTCCATGCGGGGTTTCATGTGCCTTGCACCGAGGAGATACTTCCGTCGGGCCACTTTGCCATAAAGCCCCGATTGGTGGAGCGCTGCAGTGATGGTTGACTTTCGAGAACTTTCTCCCATCTCCCGACTGCATCTCTAGAGCTCAGCCATAGTGATCTTTGGGTTATTCTTTACCTCTTTAACCAAGGCGTTTCTGGGTGTTTTTGATAATTGGGTTTTGCTTTGCATAATAGTGTTTCAAGTTGCACTTACGGATGTAGCACCGAACTGTATTTACTGACATTGGTTTTCCGAAGTGTTCCTGAGCCCATGTGGTGATATCCTTTACACATTGATGTTGGTTTTTGATGTAGTGCCGCCTGAGGGATCGAAGGTCACGGGCATTGGTTTTCGGCCTTGCCGCTTACAAGCAGTGATTTCTCCAGATTCTCCGAACCTTTTGATGATATTATGGACCGTAGATGATGAAATCCCTAAATTCCTTTCAATTGTACGTTGAGGAACATTGTCCTTAAACTGTTCGACTGTTTTCTCACACACATGTTCACAAAGAGGTGAACCTCTCCACATATTTGCTTGTGAATGACTGAGCAATTCAGGGAAGCTCCTCTTATACCCAATCATGGCACCCACCTGTTCCCAATTAACCTGTTCACCTGTGGGATGTTCCAAACAGGTGTTTGAGGAGCAGTCCTCAACTTTCTCAGTCTTTTTTGCCAACTATCCCAGCTTTTTTGGAACAGGTTGCAGCCATAGAATTCTAAGTTAATGATTATTTGCTAAAAACAATAGTTTATCAGTTTGAACATTAAATATCTTGTCTTTGCAGTGTATTCTATTCAATGTAGGTTGAACATGATTTGCAAATTATTGTATTGTGTTTTTATTTATGTTTAAAACAATGTCCCAACTTCATTGGAATTGGGTTCTCTCTCTCTCTCTCTCTCTCTCTCTCTCTATATATATATATATATATATATATTGTTAGAGGATGGTCTTTTCCAAGGCATGTTGCTGTAGGTCACATTCTGGAAGACCAGTTATCTCATAGAAGTGGGTCTGTTTCAAGGCCGCGTCTGCTTCAAGCTGCACCCTCACTTTGGCCCCACTTAGTCCAAACACAGCTGATCCAAGCACACATGCCCGCACACACACGCACACGCACACGCACACACACACGTCAACATTCGTCTTTTCCTTTTCCACTAACGGACTGATCCCTGTATTCACTGTATAAGCACAGCTGATATACTCTGTTTGAGACACAAAAACACATCTTGAGGACCTCTGGCCGTTGATTCCCCTCGTGTTTTTTGCAAAACCTTCAAGATGATGAGCAGCTGAGTCGCTGATTTTGGTCCAGACTTACAAGAACTCCGTTTGAATCACAGTTGGAATCAGTCTAAGACTTGTTGTTCTGATTCTATGAAAATCTCATTATTGAATTGTGTCATCAGAGAGGATGAGAGGTGATTTAAGTTGCCGTTGACTGTAATTAATCAGCAGCAACTTGCTCGGGTCATTTGCTGTCACAGCTTAAAACAAAGCTTCTGGAAAGCTGTTTCTGACAAAGAGGGCTGAATTTCCCATCAAAGGCTTTCTGCTGTTTGTCCTTATAGTCATGACGATACTTGAGCTAAGGAAGTGAAATCCTTCAGCTCTCACTTTCATTCTGACTGTGTTCCCCCTGAGAGATAAGTGACTCGAAAGTTTAACACGCACCGTGTGCCCCCCTTATAAAGAACAACAACATTGTTTCAGGAAAATTGTAGAACATGCCCCTTGGTTGCACTGGAGAACATTCTAAAAACTACACATCATGCATCTGTACTCCTGTTTTTTAAAATATATTTTTAGATGATGGAACATTTACTCAGGAGGGCAGCCACTGTTTCACCCATCTATCCATTTTCTACACCGCTTATCCTCACTTGGGTTGCGGGCATGCTGGAGCCTCTCCCAGCTATCTTCGGGCGAGAGGTGGGGTACAACCTGAACTGGTTGCCAGCCAGTCGCAGGGCACGTTTAAACAAACAAACAAACAACCATTCGCACTCACATTCATACCTACGGACAATTTTGAGTGTTCAATTAACCTACCATGCATGTTCTTGGGATGTGGGAGGAAACCAGAGTATCCAGAGAAATGTCTTTGTCTTCTCACCAGTGATTAGATTAGCATTGTGGAAAATTGGCTGAGAGTTGCATCTGAAAATGATTAAAAACTAAAAATAATGAAAATCGCGTTTGTACTTTTATGATGTTTGATGTTGTGATGAGTGTTTTGTTTCTTGTGTTTCTTTTTTGCTTTGTATCTGTATTTCCGGGTGTTGTTAATACAGTATTTAGATTCTTTCAAGTGCCTTGGTTGCCTTTTTGTGTTTTTGAAAATATTTATTTTTTTGGAGATTCTACCTACATTGCGTCCCTGCTTTCGTGCGCTGGAGTCCTACACTTGCCACCAACATCACCACAAAACCCTGAGAGAATGATCTGGCCAAAACAAATGGACCTTGCAGAAACAGAAGCCTTATATCATGTTATTTTTTACCATGGGCAACTGCTTGTCCAACACAGTCAGTCTCAGAGGGAGATGAAGTACGCAGTTTGAAACTGTGCATCTAACGTGGGTGTCCTAGTGACAGGGGGGGACAGCTTTTGTACCCACTTGGCCACAAGGTCCAATACCCACCCAGCTCCGATGGCAAAGGTCCTTTCGCCTGAAGTCAGCTGGGATAAGCTGGATATGATCAACCAAAGCCCTGAACACAACAAGGTTTCAAAATCATAAAAAATCAAGCCATTTTCTCCACTCTGAAAATGTGTGGGTGCGTCTGCTCAATGCGCTGAAACCATGCCCCACTCAACTGCCAATCAAGTGTTATTATTGTGACCTGAACAATGGATACTACTTCATCGATCACATTTCTTATGCTTGCACATCCCTTCAGTGTTTGAGCCACGAGAGACAGAATCCAATTCAGAGCCAGAAGACATTGACCTACCTGAGACTCAACCTTGTTCCTCCCAGTCAGCAGCAGAATAGTAATTTTTTCCCCCCTCTTATTTATACATAGTTAGCAATATGTATTAGTCTGGCAACTTGGCCACTTAACTGGGGTATCAATAAACAGAGCAAACCTATTTTGTCACATAATCAGTTTTCTCAGGTTTTTATATTATGGTAGACGAGGGACACATACTGGTTGCCTAATAACGTTACTGGGCAGCCGTTTTAGTCACATCATAAAAAACAGGAACACAGAAACGATGAAAAACAATTCAACACTATGGGCCCTATTAATGTGACCAGCGTAAATCTGGTGCGGTGGGTGCCGCAACTGTATGCCAGGGGCGGGTTAGACCGGTGTTGGTAAGTTCGTAGACTGCGTTGCACCACATTAGGAGTGTTTTCAGCTGACTTCTCTGACTGCCAATTCCTTCTCATTCCCTTTAAAGGTGGCGCAACTGAAGGTCTGGATGGAGACATGGCACTGCAATCCCTGTGCGGAAGAAGAAGATGCGTAATCGCAGTGATCCATTCATGAGTGGACCATTGTCACTGCTCTGGCCAATGTATGGCAACAGACAATGTGAGTGGGTACCCTCGTCAAATACAGAATGAGCTGGTAATAACCACTGGTGACTTAAATGTGTCCGTGGAGCTCAGTACCTGTCTGCCTGTGCCACGGTGAAATTCACCAAAATCGGGTTGGAACAGCTGTTTCGTCTGTGCTGGTAGTTAGATGTACTCTGAGCAGCTATACGTTTCGATTGATTTTCTGCCACCAAATTGTCACTCTGCCAGGCCATCTCCAAGGACACATCGCTGCGCCAGAACGCCCAGTTTGGCACAGACTGGTCTTTGCGTCCCTCCGCAGATGCGCTGTCTATGAAAATAGAGCCCTATATCGCTACAATTCAGTCATACATAGTTTTCAGTCTTTTCATGTTTTCAGCAATTATCTTCAAATATCCATCCATCCATCCATTTTCTCTAACACTTATCCTTGCTAGGGTCACGGCCATGCTGGAGCTTATCCCAGCTATCTTCGGGCGGGAGGCGGGGTACCCCCTGAACCCGTCGCCAGCCAATCGCAGGGCACGTAGAGACAAACAACCATTTGCACTCACATTCACACCTACGGGCAATTTAGAGTCTTCAATCACGCATGTTTTTGGGATGTTGGAGGAAACCGGAGTGCCCGGAGAAAACCCACCCAGGCACGGGGAGAACATGCAAACTCCACACAGGCGGGGCTGGAATTTGAACCCCGGTCCCCAGAACTGTGAAGAAAACCCCAAATTCACCATCTCAAGAAATAACAATATTTCATAGGTAAGAATTGGCATTCTAAAAAGTATTTTCCCATCCGTTTAACAAATCTACATAAGATACGAGTTTAAATTTTTTAAGTGAACTAGTGAAATAAATTATTTTTACTGTACGTTATTCTAATTTACCTGCACCTTTATATTGTTTTTGGATAAACAATATCAATGTCATCTGAGGATGGTAATCTTTAATTTTTTTGCAGTTCAACCTAATAGAATTGGTATGACAGTTAATGATCTCTGCATCTTCTACTTCATACATGATTGAGACAACAAGCACACAGACAGAAGCCAGCTCTAATTTATTAGGTAATAACTACTCTTGTTAAACAATAATTCAGGCAGCTGCTGTATATGCACCAGTAAGTGTGTGTGAGTGCGTGTGTGTGCTTGTTTGCACGTGTATGTTTGCGCTTGCATGTTTGTATGCGTGTGCGTGTTTTGCAAATACTGGACAAACATGCTGCCGTCTTTTAAACAATGCAGCAGTTTTCCACAGCTGCATCCTGGAGTTGAGTTACATAAGAAACATTAGGCTACTTTTTTTCTTTCTTCTAAGCTTCTGAGGCTCGACTAGGCTTTTTTCTTTATCCACTTTACTTGACTAAAAGCAACTTAAAGTTTTATTTATAAATTTTTTAGTTTTTACAAGCGTTGCAATTTTGTAGCCTTCCAAGCCGGGATTCTTTGCAGAATTTCGTTATGTTCTCATAGTGACAAAAAAGATTCTTGATTGATTCTTATGCTGACAATCATCCATCCATCCATGCATCCATGTTCTTCACCGCTTATCCTCACTATGGTCACGGCTGCTGGCTCCTATCCCAGCTATCTTCAGGCGAGAGGCGGGGTACACCCTGAACCGGTCGCCAGCCAATCACAGGGCACATAGAAAAAAACAATCATTCGTGCTCACATTCATACCTACGGGCAATATAGAGATTCAAATTAACCTACCATGCATGCTTTTGGGATGTTGGAGGAAACCGGAGTGCCTGGAGAAAACCCACCCAGGCACGGGGAGAACATGCAAACTCCACACAGGGGAGGCCAGATTTGAACCCCGGTCCCTAGAACTGTGAGGCTGTCTTTCACCGTGCCGGCTGCTGACAATCAGACAGGTAAAATGTTATGTGTCACAATGCTAAATAAATGCTCACCTGGAAACAAAAGGTAACACAAATAGATAAGGTTTGGTCTTTAGTCCATCTTCATGAGAGGGCAGACCTGATTTGGACCAGGACTAAATGAAACATATTTCCTTAATGGACCATGTGGAAAATTAGTTCAATCAATTGTACAATGTCTGAATTACAATTTTTTAATATATAATATTTTTACAAAGATGTTCTGAACTCCTCCTTCCATGCCAGCATCATATTAAGCAGAAAAATACTGTTAAAAACAGACATGCATGGATGCAGCTAAACTTGCCAGGAAGTAACATGGATGCTTTTGCCGCTGGTTGGTTTATTGCTGTTAGCACGCTGAAATCCCTCCGCCAACTGACATCACCATGACAATGCTCTCACCGTGTCGTGTTGTGGCAAACGCCCACCTTGCCCATCGCACCACACCACGACACAGCGCTCCGTCCGTGCGCCCTCACAGCACATACAGTACACATTAAGTTGGTTTGTTGATGAGGCGTTGCACGTCGCTAGGTGCAAAAAAAGGCCTTATTTCTGAGTAGTAACATTAATGTCTGAAATATATTTCCCCAACATAAGAGGTGTCCTAATTGGTCCACAAATATTATAGACCACTGACCAGTCTGTGATTTGCCAGTGTGCCATCAACGTGACTTCAATGCTATTATTTCAAGGTCACATTACTCCATATTGTTGCATTAACAGCACCAGTGTTTGTTGTCATATTTGCTGTTGTGGTGACTTCCGCTGCCGTTACCTTAGCTGAACCTCCGAGGCTTTCTGTGGTCTACTTTACTGGCTGCCAAAAGCTGCTGAGTGTTTTTTAATACACTCATATGCACTATAACGCTGCTTGACTCCTTCTGCTGCTTCGCGCTGCACCCAAATGATTCCATTTCCCTCCGATACCATCTGCTACAATGTCTAGCAGCCACCTCTTTCTCTTCCTCTCTTCTTCAGCCATCGCCATCTGCTTTCCTCCGATATTTGGAGCAAGTATCTTTCTTTTTTTCTTGCCAGACCAGCTCTGTCTGCTGTCTGAGTCATCATACTTTTGTCATGTTTGCCACTGTGTGCCCATGCATTTCTCCATCAGCCTCCATTTTGTCATGAACATGTCCATATACCAAAAGCGCGTTTATTGACACTTCATTGAGTGAGAATACAAAGTATTCTTTAGGGATAGTTAGCTGTACTAATGTAGCATACTATTGCAGAGGCGTGGAACACGAGCCAAAGACAAACCAACTGACTTCTGATCCTAGTCCACATAAAGGTGCGTATTGCGATAAACATATTAATATCCCTCAGGTTAAAGTATTAATATCATCGACCACATTTTAATTATGAATTTATATTGAATTTGACTTTTGAATGTGGTGTGTATTCTCTTCCATGTGCTGCCAAGACTACAGCTTAAGCATCCAATTATACACGTTTTATCAAGTTGTTATTATGTTATTAGCATTTGGCTGCTCTGCTACTTGCCGCTCTAGTTTGGAAATGGCAGAGGACTCTGTTCTGAGGATTACACTAAAACGGCTAAATTTCCACAAACCTTTGTAGAATCGAAAACATTTTATTTCACCATTTAATGTAGTGAAAAAGGGCATTTATTGTGAATGAATAATGCCTTGATTTCAATGACAAAATTCTGACATATGTTGGTGGTCAGTATCTATAATGGTGATACAATTTGCATTGTTCAGCCTTGGGGCAGTGCTGTGCTCTACCGAGAGCCATTCTAGTTTACCACTGCAAACGCTGAGATGCTTGCGTGAGAACTACTGTGAAACCACACAGGAACCCATGCATGCATGCATTGATACCGACTGCATGCACCCGTACTGTAAACAAGCACAGCAGCCCACAGTATGTTCCCACATTTTTTTGTTACTTTATGCTGTAAAATGCAACAAATATGTCTTTTTCTTTCACAGAAAGCGACCAAACTACTGCAGCTTTTGACATGTAATGAATCCTGACTTATTAAATGAGCTTGGCGCTCTAGGGCTCAGTGATTATGACTGACTGTGTAGTTGCACACACACACACACACACACACACACACACACACACACACACACAAATGTATTTTCTCTGTCTCCTGCTCTAACAATAAAAGCTGAAATCACACAATTTTGAAGCTTGATCTTAAAAACAAAGCCAAAGAGAAACGATGAGGCCCTGGTGTTGTTATGGTGCCCAACATCTCCCAGCTGCCTTCTGGAAGACGAGAAGGAAAGTAATGGGACCAGAGCCAGCTTGGCATCCGGAATTTCAGCAACAGATTCCCTTGAACAGATTCAGCTCTCTTCTGGGTGCCAGGGATACAATGGAAATCAGAGCTTGGCTCGCTTCTAAGAATTAGAAGTAAATACTATACTATATTATATATAAATATATAATTTACACCATTGCCTTTACTTCAGAGAACCCTGGAAGATACCACCCATAAATGGTCTATAAGTCATCTCCAGAGCATTTATTTTATTCGTTTAGGCATTTACAATTTATTGAAGGCATTCATGGAAATATTTGTTTTCAACGTAACGGCGATTTGTGAAAACCAGCATATTTTGGCTACAGGTTGAGCACACATTGAGGTGCAGTCCTCTTCTGAGGCGGGGTATCCATTTTGTCAGTTTAAGAATGACCTTATTCGCTACAAGTGAACATTTTAATATTACTAATATTACTTTGTTTTAGCTGCAATCTATACTGATGTGAATGGCTAAAAATAAAAAGAAACATTTTGAGGGAAAATATCAAAACAATATCATAAAAATTATTCATAGTAGCAATGAATATACAGTAAATGCTGATGTGCGATGCAGTAAACAAATTTCAAGTGACTTGTTATAGACTTGTTTGGTTCCGGTTTGTATTGCCAAACACAAGTATAAACTATGGCGGCACAAAAAGGTCAAAATGCTCAGCCACAAATTTAATCTGTGAATTTCCATGCAACAGGAGAACCCGTAAAATGTTTGTATGAATGTGTAGAATATTTCCCCCTCTTCTTTCACTGTTTGAGTTAAAATGGCATGAATTGAATAGTCAAAAGGAGCCCGTGCATCCTCAATCAACCAGGAAGTAGCCTGCTAACCAGCGGCGTGTGTTTTATTTGCGGGGGGGGGGGGGGGGGGGGGGCAGGCATCCAAACCGGTGTGAATTGTTATTGAAGGTAGTGATTTCTAGGGCCAAGAGTTGTTACAATGCTCCAGTCACGCATGGATCGCCACCTCCTCTTCCGCATATCAAGGCGCCTCCAAACGAGACTATTGAGCCGCTTTTAAAAGGAATGAAAGAGCCGCTTCGAATGGACGGGATTGAAATCGGCGGTGAACACACCCAGTGTAGCCCGCCTTCTCGCAGTTACGCCAAGCGCAGCCCTGGTATAGTGATAGTAGGTGTTGCTCAACATTTTATTATATGTTAATGTGGTTATGCCAAAACAACAGCATCGATGTACATTATACTTTGGTGAGGTGTGGGCCAAAGGCGGATTCCATTTTGGTGTATATCTGGACGGAAATGTGCAGCCAAGATGATTTTTTTTTTTCACTTATTTTCTTTTCATAAATTTGATGATGATTACTCACCTGTGATTGAATTCTTGTTAATTAAATTACTTTTTTTTTTTTTTACATCTAAAATTTAGTTTGCTAAACTTTGATTGGTTTACACTTATTTCTGAAACATTAAACTAATTACCCGTGGTCAGATTTATTTTTTTTTTTTACAACTTTGTGTAAGTCACTGATGGTGTAGTGGGCAGCGTGGGTTCAGTTCCCACTCAGTGACGGTGTGAATGTGAGTGCGAATGGTTGTCCGTGTCTATATGTTCCCTGCAACTGACTGCCGACTAGTTCAGGGTGTAGTCCGCCTTTTGCTCGGATAGGCTCCAGCGTCCCGCAACCCTAACCAGGATAAGCGGTGTTGAAAAATGGATAAAATTTTTTGCCCTTTGACATTTGTGGGTGTATTTTAAAGCATAGTATGCCATAGAGAAGATTCTATCTAAAATCTGTTGGGGTGTACTTTTTCAAATTGAACTTTGTTATTTTTAGATGAATTTTGACTACAATATTCTGTAGTTCATCGACGGTTTTGGGGTGTTTTATTATGTTACGTTTCTCGACCATTATATGTGGCAACAAAGGCTTTGATAATCAAAGCGATTACTCTGCAGAGCTCCTTCCAAAACAAGAGAGAAATGATCATATACAGGGTGATTGAAAAGTAACTCCCTAATTTAAAATACTTATAATTTATTCATATGTTGTAATATATTTCAAGACTATTCTACCAAACCAATGACTTTGAAAGAACTTGAAGGGCGAATACGAGAAGTTATTTTTTCCATCCCACAAGAGTTGCATCCCTGTGAAATTAGTTGCAAGGCGGTTTGAGAAACTGGTGGCTAATGCTGCCGCCCATATCGAATTTTAAATAAAACTCCATGCAATACACTTTCTTCTCATGTTCATTTCTTGTAAGAATTACAGTTCAGAAATAAATTACAAGTAGTTAAAAATAGGGAGTTACTATGGGTATAATGACGGGTGGGTCACAGATCCAGTTCAATTCCATTCTGTGGAGGTCAACATCAAAGCCGAAGCAACCACACATCCTCCAACTGCGTCCATGCTGAGATTCACGGGTGTCTTCAAAACATTATAACTCCATTATAACGGAATACGCATGTTCACATTTCTGACATACCTCATTTGTCTTTCTCCTCTCAACCTCCCACACCTGCTCCTCTCTGCCGTACTCACACTTGATCATTTCCTCTTGTTTGAGGAGCATTTGCTGCAGTGCCCTGCCCCTTTGGGAAATAAATTGTCATGAGCTGTGCCCTGCAGTTCTTTTGTTGGAGCTTGGGTGGCGCTTTCCGCCCCTTTTGCCCTCTCTCGCTCCCCCTTCCTCTCTTCGTAGTAAGCAGCACCACCTGTCATCAATCAGCCTTCATCACCACCTGCATAAAAGCCTGCCAGATCCAAGACTCCACTGCCAGACTATTAATGTTCTCCCGTGATACAATGGCTCTCAAGCATACAAGTAAGCTACGCCATTCCGCTCCATTTTTCTGACCTCGGTGTTTCTCCTTGTCCTCAGTGCTCCCTCCGTGTCCCTCACTGAGTTGACTTCTTCCACCACGCCGCCAAGCCAGCCGCCTGTTCTCGCCACCGCCTGCCACACGTTCCCTGCCTCGATGACCCGCCAGCTCATCTCAAGGACCATCTCCATTACTTTTTTCAATAAATCTTTCATCACAACCTCTCAGCCTCCGCCTGCTTCTGGGTCCAGTCTAAATCAACTCGTGACATAAATGGGCTTTTAACTTTATGTGAGCTATTCACATTGATTTATACAGGGGAGCAGGGAACCATGGTCCTGGCCATATAACGTGTTCTCTTTAGTAGAATGAGAACTCTGTCACAGTCATTACAGCATCGTTATTGTAAAGCAATTATCGATTAGTGACGCTTGAACTTTACCAACCAAAAAAGAAACTCATTCAGAATAGTTCAGAATGTCTAAAACCTTGATATCCGAGTATTAGTTAATAAATCAGTAGACAACTGTGACAACAAATATATGTATGTTTTATTTTTGCCAATTACGTGCTATTCAACATTGAAATAGTTACAGAGGAAGAAGGTAAAGTACAATTACTTTGATGCAATGTTACTCAATTACAAGTACCTAAAAATCTATATAACTGCACTGTTCAACATTCCTGTAAATTCTACAGTTACTTACCACATACCTGACAGTAAAATACTTTAAAGTGATTTTACAGTAATTAACTACAGCTCCTACTGCATCATGGGATTATGGTTGATGTCACACAGCGAGTCACTTTATTTTGCACGCAGCAGTCTTGCCGTGTGCTCTCAGTATGCATTGCGCCATAAAATGTTGCCGTAATAAAGACGCTAATCCTTAATGTTCAGAAACCATAAGGATTAACGTAACATCGATCATGTTTGTTCATGTTACCTGTAATTCATTGAATGTGTGTCCTATTTAACTATCGCATTACATATAAATTTTCATGAAACCCTGAATATGGGTTGTGTGCGATGGAGTGACATCCTGGTCAGTTCTGCTCTATGCTAAGTGAAGCTAAAATAAGCATTACCTCGCCTATTTCCTCTGCAAGCCAAAAGAGCTCCTGTTTACCCTGTGTAGTTCGTTGCACCACATTGAATACAAACATTGATTTGGCACTTTTTTTTCTGTAAGTACTGTAAACAAAATCACAGTAACTTACTGGCAACACTGTTACCTGTAAAAACCTCATGTCTTAACAGTAGTGATGGAGAGATGAAGCTTCATGAATCATCGTAACACTTCGGTCATTGGTTCGAATAATGGTCATTTCTTGATGCTTCATGTGCACACCTGCTGGCCATGAGTATAATCACAGGCAAGTGTGTCTTAAGCCACATAATGTGACCAAATATGGTGTCGACATGAAATAATAAAATATTGTTTGAACGTATTCTGTGTGCGTAACTGTTTCCAAAATGGTAGTAATCATATCCAGGTACCTCTAAAAAATTAGAATATGGTATATAACTCAATTGATTTCAGTATTCATACATAGAAATTCATTAAACACTTGGGAAAATACTTTTCAGAGGGCAAATAAATGCCTAAATTTTACATTAAAAATAAACCATTATTTCATAGGTTTGTTACGTTAGATTCTAGAGATGGTGAATTTGGAGTTGTCATTTGCTGGAAGCTATAATCATCAAAATTATACATGTATAAAAAAAATCATGAAATATTTCAGTGTGTGTGGTGTATTTCTATAATATGTTTCACTTTTTGAATTGAACTACTTAACTAAATTAAGCTTTTGACACCATTATAATTTATTAAGCTGTACCAGTATGGCAGCTTGTGTAATGTGTTTGTTAACTTTGGAGAATGGCATCAATCCACATTTTCATGGAGCTGCTTGACGGGGTCTATATTGCTGTGTCAATGTGTCACACCAAATTCTGAACCACTTGCTGAAGCGGTCACGTGGTACAGACGGGCAGCGAAGCTTCGGACGTCATCATTTCGGGCCCCTCCCCCAAATGAAGCAGGCCTCGATACGCGCCTCGCGGACACGCACCCTTCATTACGCGACACAAGCCTCGAAGACTCGGCACAACCCGTAACATCACTATCTAACAGTGTAGATAGCAAACCGTTTGCCATCTAATCCGAGTAAAAGATCTTTTTTGTGAGGGTGGGATTGGGAAGTGGGTGGCCCAGATGTTGGAAGAAAAAGGGATAAAATAAAGTCTCAGTGTTTTTAATGAAGCAACACGTTTAAAAATTATAGTGTGATAATAAAATAAAACATACACTCTGGGGGCGGCACGGAGACCGACTGGTTAGAGCGTCAGCCTCACAGTTCTGAGGACCGGGGTTCAATCCCCGGTCCCGCCTGTGTGGAGTTTGCATGTTCTCCCCGTGCCTGTATGGGTTTTCTCCGGGCACTCCGGTTTCCTCCCACATCCCAAAAACATGCATTAATTGGAGACTCTAAATTGCCCGTAGGTGTGAATGTGAGTGCGACTGGTTGTTTGTTTGTATGTGCCCTGCGATTGGCTGGCAACCAGTTCAGGGTGTACCCCGCCTCCTGCCCGATGATAGCTGGGATAGGCTCCAGCACGCCCGCGACCCTAGTGAGGAGAAGCTGCTCAGAAAATGGATGGATGGATACACTCTGGGTTCTATAACAACAACAATACCAACAACAGTAGCAAAAAAATTGAATGCCACTTGGCAAAACAATGAATGAAATCTTGTACTGTAATCACTGTAATTTAGTGTTCAATGAAGTTGGGACATTGTGTTAAACATAAATAAAAACAGAATACAATGATTTGCAAATCATGTTCAACCTATATTTAATTTAATACACTACAAAGACAATATATTTAATGTTAAAACTGATAAACTTTATTGTTTTTAGCAAATAATAATTAACTTAGAATTTTATGGCTGCAACACGTTCCAAAAAAGCTGGGACAGGTGGCAAAAAAGACTGAGAAAGTTGAGGAATGCTCATCAAACACCTGTTTGGAACATCCCACAGGTGAACAGGATAATTGGGAACAGGTGGGTGCCATGATTGGGTATAAAAGGAGCTTCCCTGAATTGCTCAGTAATTCACAAGCAAAGATGGGGCGAGGTTCACCTCTTTGTGAGAACATAGTCGAACAGTTTAAGGACAATGTTCCTCAACGTACAATTGCAAGGAATTTAGGGATTTCATCATCTAGGGTCCATAATATAATCAAAAAGTTCAGAGAATCTGGAGAAATCACTGCATGAAGGGCGAAAGGTCGAAAACCAACATTGAATGCCGGTGACCTTTGATACCACAGGCGGCACTGCATCAAAAACCGACACCAATGTGTAAAGGATATCACCACATGGGCTCAGGAACACTTCAGAAAACCAATGTCAATAAATTCAGTTTGGCGCTACATCCGTAAGTGCAACTTGAAACTCTACAATGCAAAGCAAAATCCATTTATCAACAACACCCAGAAACGCCGCCGGCTTCTCTGGGCCCGAGCTCATCTAAAATGGACTGATGCAAAGTGGACAAGTGTTCTGTGGTCCGACGAGTCCACATTTCAAATTGTTTTTGGAAATTGTGGACGTCGAATCCTCCGGCCAAAGAGGAAAAGAACCATCTGGACTGTTATGGATGCAAAGTTCAAAAGCCAGCATCTTGATGGTATGGGGCTGTGTTAGTGCCAATGGTATGGGTAACTTACACATCTGTGAAGGCACCATTAATGCTGAAAGGTACATACAGGTTTTGGAGAAACATATGCTGCCATCCAAGCAATGTCTTTTTCATGGACGCCCCTGCTTATTTCAGCAAGACAATGCCAAACCACATTCTGCACGTGTTACAACAGCGTGGCTTTGTGGTGAAAGAGTGCGGGTACTAGACTTGCATGCCTGCAGTCCAGACCTGTCTCCCATTGAAAATGTGTTGCGCATTATGAAGGGTAAAATATGACAACGGAGACTGCGGACTGTTGAACAGCTGAAGCTGTACATCAAGCAAGAATGGGAAAGAATTCCACCTACAAAGCTTCAACAATTAGTGTCCTCAGTTCTCAAACGTTTATTGAATGTTGTTAAAAGATGATGTAACACAGTGGTAAACAAACCTTTCCCAGCTTTTTTGGAACGTGTTGGAGCCATAAAATTCTAAGTTAATGATTATTTGCTAAAAACAATAAAGTTGATCACTTGGGACATTAAATATCTTGTCTTTGTAGTGTATTCAATTAAATATAGGTTGAACATGATTTGCAAATCATTGTATTCTGTTTTTGTTTATGTTTAACACAACGTCCCAACTTCATTGGAATTGGGGCTGTATCTTTGTCATTGCTTTATCACGTTTTGATTTGTGCATAAATGATTAAACATGATACCTTTAGTGTATTGGCTATAATTGGACTTTGGAACTTTTTGGGGGTGTGTTCAGTTGAGGTGGGTATACCAACTCAGAAGGCTTGTTGAAGTGGGTGCATGGGAAAGGCTTTCAAGTAAATAACATTAGCTGACTGTTGTTATGAAGATAGCTCAATGGACAGAGTGGAAAAGTGAATTATGTTTTTGATTTGTAAGGCAGAGGTTACACATACACTCTATGTATAAAATCATAAAATACGCATAGCCAGCCACAACCTTCTGTCATGTGGACTGGGCTCCCAGGATGACAACCATTTAGAATTCAAAGTGGTCATGTAAACCAAGTTTTGTCAGCCAAAAGTTTACCCTGCCAGTCAGCTTGCCCCAGCCAGCCAATCATATATCTAGCGAGTCCCCAGAGATTACAGGGCCAATCTGTGCCAGTCTCTACCTGCACGAGAGAGAAGACTACAAAAAACATGTGCAAACACTGTCTACACACACAGCAACAGCTGCTTGTTTTGGACCCATTAGGCCAAAGCAGATAGAGATGTTTTTCATCTCTTTCCAGCCTGTGATTCAGAGGAAGGGTGAGGTATTGTCTCGTGGTTGAGTGATGAAATCATTCCCTGCATGAAAACACTACCAGGCGGGAGGAGTGAGGAGAAAAGGGGAACCAGAGGCCCCGTGGATGTAGGTCAGGATGATGTGACACACAAGGCCAGACGTGGTTTTCCGGACAGACTTGAAAACCACCAGCAATGAAGGAAAAAATGTGTTGTGACTGGTCTGTAGACCGCACACATTTTGCCAACAATGGCCTGGCACAAACTGACAATGAATGTGCTTGAGAAATATGTCAAAGTGAGAGTGGCTCCAAACAGCTGTGCAACTTGTTATTCTCCCTTTTGGTCCAGAATGTAAACAAGAAAAGCTCTGCTGGCAACATGCATCCAACCAATCCATTTTCTATAGTACTTCTCCCCATTGAGATTGCGGGTGAGCTGGAGGCTATCTCAGCTGACTTTGGGCGGCATACCAGCCAATCGCAGGGTGCATATAGACAAACATTCACACTTGCATTTGGAATGTGGGACTTGAAGAAAAATTCACACAAGAAGGCCTGGGCCTCTGAACTGTGAGGCAGACATGCTAACTAACCACTAGATAGAAAGACCAATGAGGTGTGGAAAAAATGTGAGCAGAATTGCTTTGCAATGATGACACAGTTATCTCCAGATTTTGCTAGATATTTACTTTTTTTGTGTGTTACACTGCCACAGAAATAATAAAAGTAGAGGTAAATTACCTTTTTTGAAAACATGAAATGGTGGCCTTACTGTAGCTTCAGACTACTAATTATATGTATCTTGGAAAAAGTTCCACATTCTTTAACTGTATTCAATCTGCAAATCATTCCGGTAGTAATACACTTTATTCAGGATATGATCATGAATGAAAAAGTGCAAGGCTGTGTTTTATCTGCTTAGCTTGCATTTGTGTCTTTGTATTTTTAACCACGAAAGCTGTTTTCGTATTAGAGTGAATAGATGTTTTCCTGTGAGTCGTGTTTGGAGGGAAGAAAAGGTTTTGTGTGCAAAATCACATTTTGGTCTGTGTCATAGAAGATGCACTGTTAAAATTAGGAAAAGAAATACAGCATACAGTATACAGAGATTGTGGCCGTAACAGTAAACTGGCATTATCTGCATCGTTAAAATATAAACTTGTTATACAGTTGCTTCATTCCCATTAAAAAGTTTGAAAAAAAGTGGTTAAAATCAAAGCAGATGAGTCGACATTTACTCACAAGTGACTAAGGAGTAGAGAAATCAAGACCCAATATTCTATTGTGACTGAATTAGTCAAAGGCTGAGTTTGCTGAGGAAAACATTCATAATTTTCCAAATAAAAGATCCAAGAACAGAATTTAAATCCTTTAAATGTGCCCTGCGATTGGCTGGCAACCAGTTCAGGGTGTACCGTGCCCAATGATAGCTGGGATAGGCTCCAGCACTCCCGCGACCCTTGTGAGGATAAACGGCTCAGAAAATGGATGGATGGATGGATTGTTTAGGTTCCAATACAGGAATGCAATGCTAAATGATTTTAAACCCAGTAGGGCTCTGAGATCGACAGACTCAGGTCAAATAGTGGAGCACAGAGTCCAAAGCAAACATGGTGAAGCAGCATTTAGCTATTATGCTGCACACAAATGGAATACGTTGGCAACAGAAGTGACGTCAGCCCCAAGTGTGCATGTTTTTAAGTCAAGGTTCTTTTTTCCCATGCTTTTTAGAGCATTTCAACTTTGAAATGATATTTCTTGCACTGTATGCTGTTTTAATTGTATTTAAATTTTTTCCTCTTTGTTATAAATATTTATAAGAGGTTTTTTCTTTCTTTTCTTTCGAGAGGAGGATGCAGGAGATAGGCTCTCATGGCAAAGGATGACGCGCTGTGGCGACCCCTAACGGGACAAGCCGAAAGGAAAAGAAGAAGAATAAGATGTTTTTTCTTTGTTTTTAAATGATTTCAATCATGTAAAGCACATTGAGTTAGCTTGTGTATGAAATGCGCTATATAAATAAATTAATTAGCTTTGCTTTGTTTAGTGAAGAAGGATAAACTCAGAGTACTAATAGAGCACTCAATAGACTGAAGCCCTCAATGGAAGTGTATGAATGGAGGTGACTATTCTTTTGATGCCATAATAATTAAAATGGTAAAAAATGAAATGAATGCACCTCTGCACAAATGGAAATAAGTTCTTCTTTGACCCATAAATCACCTATGAAAGGTTTTGTGGAAGTGTTAACAAATTAGTTGTTGCGTAATGCTGCTAAATAACAAATTGTCAGAACAAAGGGTCATCTGAAGAATACGCCTCGATGTTGTACTTGGATTAGGTGAATATAAGAGAGCGCGAGATAAAAAAGTTTTCTTTGGTTTTAATTTCATTTGTCGGTGAGATACATAGGAACAAACTGGGACATTTTGGATTGGGGGCGGACTGTTCCACGATGGTATAGTGACACAAATGGCAAAAACTGAAAAGACATCCTTTGATCTGCACCTTGAGCTGGACGGGAATGTGTTCTTCCATGGACAAATGGCCACACCTCTCCATAGTTTTGTGGAAGTTGGATAACTAGTTAAACCATTGACTTAAATAACTAGCACACAAACAGTAATAAAATTATAACCGCTTGCCTTACTCTTTGCTTTGGAGAAGGTAACACAACAAATAGGAGGAGGTGGAGTTCCCAGGGAGTGGATAAAAGACTGGGGGGGGGGGGAAACATTACAGCTTTACATTTATCATGACTCACATTCTCTTCAAATCCTGATTGACTCTGTGCTTCCCTTTAGTTACCCTAATCAGATTTCTGAATGTGAATGCAAAGTTAGCACATATCATGTTAAATGTATATTGGGAAAAATGTAAGAGGCCACATTGATTACCTGCTCTTTATCATGTCACTGACATCCCCTTTGGGTTTAGTTTGTCTTCTTTGCAGGCGCACACTTAACCAGTTGCTAAAAGCAGTACTTGCAATAAGAAATGACAAGGCTGCTCCATATTAACACTTCATTAGGGAATACTTGTTGTTATCCCATTATTGAGAGCAGTGACGTTTACATTGGCCCTATCCCTGAAAGATTAACTGTAACCTTGCTCTTGAATAGTGAAAGGGGTATCAATTTAAAAAAGCGCGTAACAAACTCCATGAAGTCTCTTTTGGCTTACACTACAGTATGTGAGATGGTATACCAGTGTATCTGATTGCATCTAAAAATGCACAATGATCAATATTTCTGGGTGCGGTTTACACCAACAGAAAGTTACTGCACCATATGCATGCAGGCAATTCCTTGGGAAAACTGACAGCCTATAGAATTCATATGCCTACCGCTTTATCATGCACGACTGATGAGACAGTGTGACAGGGAATGTAAAGGAAAAAGTGAATTTACATTTTTAACAGCTATGTTTGATGAGCTCACCATACATGCATGTGGGATGACACATGCATGCGCACGCGTAGCCACGTTGTGGATGCATACTGTGAAATCACAAATGAGCGACTCATTTCACATCATTACACTTCCCCCAGCACACACACACACAAACACAAACACACACATAATGAGCATAAAGGATGGTCAGGGCTTTTTTTCAACATCAAAAGCTGGGCTGCTGCATCATAATGTCTTTGTCTTTACTTTGTGATAAAGAAATCTCAGTAGTGATATTAGCTTCTGTACACAATCAGCTGCTACAGAAAGATAGAAAGCAAGCCCACAGAAGGGTGTGCGCTCATACTGTTGCATATTAACTTCCCACTCTGCTCCTCCCATGTATTCATTATGCTGCCCCTGTAACTACAAATCCCTTTGCACAAATAATTAAAGAGGAATAATAACAACAGAGTGAGCGTTATCGAGCTTCAAAGATTCCCTCGAATGCTCGACTCATAGACTTCCAGATAGATTCCTCATAGACCTCAAGTAAAGCTTTGTTATGGATGGGCACTGTTTTAGGCCGCTTGCATCCTGAATATTCTGTTATCAATATTGGCAGGAACGGCAGGAAAAACCATGAAATCTGTGTTTCTCCACCTCGGCTATTTATATATTATTAATTTAAAATAGCAACCAGAAAGATTAAACTTCTTCATATTAAAAGTATAATACAGTATAGAACAAAATAAAGGATCGACTGCTTACTGGTTCATGCGGTACATGAGCATGTCAACATGAACGCAGTCTACAGACTGTCATTTCATTTAATATAAACACAGCTGAAAAAATTCAAATATTCCTAAATGCCTATTTTGTTAGCCTGGGTATATTCGCGCCACTCAGCTTCCATTCGTGTTTACAGTTGCAATTGAGGGACGTAAGAATCTCTCTCTGAAAGGTCTGTACTCCTGTCTCCATGCCAGTGATGAATGACGCAGAATATTATTGCCAGGAGGAGTTTTACGATAGCGGCATTCTGCATGGATGTAGGCCATCGTTGACATCATGTTGTTCTGCAGGCCACAGACTAATTGCGACTGCATCGGCAGTGTCCCGATGCCGGTTCCACCCAAGTAGTGCACTCCATTTTCGCCTCACTTTCTTCAAGACAATTAGTCGAGGAACAATTCAACACAATCGACAGAATTCTTAGAATCTCAGGCTTTATTATCCCCATCCTTAATGCAGATATTGTTCTTGATACAGCTTCATCTGCTGATGCATCATTAGTTTTTGTGAAACGTAATGATCAAATTATGAAACTGAATGTTTGGTTTAAAATGTGGGGAGGTACTTGACTTGTACATGAGCTTTTCTCTACTACAAAGAGCTAAAAAGACTCCAACGGATCTTCAGCAGTATCATGTTGCTTTATGCTGCTGTTTTTCTGTGGCTAGATTATTTCTAAATAATGATTTGTTGGGCAAATTTTTCACATTGCAGTCAGTATACAGTATTTGTTGCCTCAGATTAAATGCATATTAAATCCAATTTAGTAGAGAGCCTAGATAAGATGGAAACGGAAATATAGCACTTTAAGGGCTAGATAATGTACTGTATATCTTTAATTTGTTCGTGTTTATTTGGCCAAAGTTCCGTTTAAAATTTTATTTGGAACACCACGTGTATTATCGGTGGTGTCTAAACTCCAGCCAAGGGGCTGTTGATGTTGTTATTGTTTTTGGGCAAGCGGTGCGTTCTAAAAAAATTAATCATATGTCAGAACATTAAGAAACACAGGAGCGAAGAAAAGAAATATTAACAAACTACAACACAACATAATTATGTAGAGTAGGCTGTTCGTTCTTTAGATATTTTACATGCATCAAATTGATTTGAGGCTGATTTACATGTGAAGAGTGTGAAAAGCATGTGGCCCTTGGTGGAAAAAGTTTGGACTCAATTTAGATGTTTTAAAATAAAACAAAATAATGTTGACATTTTTTAACATTATTCATCCATCCATTTTCAACACCGCTTATCCTGGTTAGGGTCACGGGGTGCTGGAGACGATCCCAGCTGACTTCGGGCGAAAGGCGGACTACACCCTGAACTGGTCGCCAGTCAGTCAGAGGGCACATATAGACACGGACAACCATTCACACTGACATTCACACCGTCACTGAGTGGGAACTGAACCCACGCTGCCCGCATCAAAGTCAGGCGAGTGCACCACTACAGAACATTATTCTATTAAATCAAAATCTAATTTAAGTACAGTACTCACTTTCACTTATACAGAAGAACAGACACTTAATAACCGCCTCACACCAAGCGGCAAATTGAATTGATTTTTTTGTGCAACATTATTGTTTGTACATTTGTCACACTCATACTGAAAGCCCTGAACCTCATCAAATGTTGCCAAATCAATACCAGCTGCAATGTTAGGTTGTTTAGCCTTTGACCTGTCATCACCGATACAGATCAGGCAGTGTATTTTAGGAGTGATCTTAAACATAGAGAGAGAAAAATCCTTTAACCCTTTAAAAAAATGACAGACAAACACACACACACACACACGCGCGGTTTAAAGAAGTATCTGTATCCTTTTACTTAAGATCCTCGATTGTAACAATTCCCCAATGAATTTAACAAGTGATGAAGGTTTGCACAGTTTTGAAGCCTTGGTTTGACGTCTTCATTCTTTTTATCCTGTTTTTGTTACGGTTGTGACAGGTTGGACCCCAAAGCAGCACAGCAGGCAGGAAAGGCCGGATGAATGAAAAAAAAAAAAAAACATTTTTCCAAAAACAGGCTAACAAGGCCCAAAAAACTAAATACCAAAGCAATGAGCCGACCGAGACGGAAAGAAACCACGGAAAAAAATATAAGCAAACTGACGAGACAATGAGGAACACCTGGACAAGACATGGGTGGCTGGATGGAGCTGATTGGTTGATACAAGGTAGAGGGTTGACAAGAACAGGTGGAGACGACATGAATGTGATAGGAAAACTTCACAAAGAGACAAGCTAAATATAATCGAAACCACATAAACAAAAACATAGATCATGACAGTTTTGCACATGTTTTGTGAGTTTATCCAGCGCTGCAGTGTTTTCCTTCAGGTAAAAAACTTTATATTATTCTTAATTTCCAGCCTCCTGCGGCGTTTAGTCTACATTCGACTAAACGCCTGTTTAGTCCTGTTTCAACAAAACAGCACCTATCATGACATTCCAAACAGATTTATTTTTTTTATGATTGTCCATTCACTATTTACAAAAAAAAAAAGATTGAGGTAGACAAATATTGTATGAATCACATTTGGTAACATAAAGTTTTAATCCTGTTAACTAGCAGAGAAATGCAATGAATGTAATGAAAAAGTTAAATGTAATAAATATTTATACATTTATTATAGTAATTTATCTTTATTGTACTGTAATGACACTGATTTAAAACATTACACAACCAAATAAGTAATGTACTATAATAATCTGGGTTAAAATATATATATTTTTTCCAACTATTTCATTGAATTCTGTATAAGGCATAAAACATCAGCATTTACTTGGGTAAAGTTTAACCTTGTAAATTTAACAAAGCATAAAAATGTAAAACAATAAATAAATAAAATACAAAATAAAATAAAAACATTTGCAAAGCAAATTAGGACAAATCGACCTGTTGAATTTATTCTAAACTCCAAAGTCATTTGGACCTGCATTGATCATTTAAATTAACTTCTTCCATGGAGGTGTTTGGTGGCGAGGTTCTGCTTCGCTCCATTCTCTGTGATGGCCTTCAAAGCTGCTTGTCTCAAAATTCAAATATATCCATGATTTACACGTTTTTCAGATCCACAAATATATCTGCATTTAACCTGTCTTTTTCAGATCTGCAAATATATCTGTGATTTACACGTTTTTTTAATGTTGTGTGGGTATTTATCATGACTTCCATCCATCCATTTTATGAGCTGCTTCTCCTCACAAGGATCGCGGGCTTGCTGGAGCCCATCCCAGCTATCATCGGGCAGGAGGTGGGATAAACCCTGAACTGGTTGCCAGCCAATTGCAGGGCACATATAAACAAACAACCATTCACACTCACATTCACACCTATGGGCAATTTAGAGTTGTCAATTTACCTACCATGCATGTTTTTGGGATGTGGGAGGAAACCGGCATGCCCGGAGAAAACCCACGCAGGCACGGGGAGAACATGCAAACTCCACACAGGCGGGGCCCGGGATTGAACCCTGGTCCACAGAACTGTGAGGCAGACGCTCTAACCAGTCGCTCACCGTGCCGCCGCTACTCTAAACAACCAATGTAATTAAATATTTTGAACACTAACCTTTGTTAGGCACGAACGGTCCTTCAACTCACATAATTACCTCCCTCATTCACATTATTGTGAAAGTGAGCAAAGACTCCCATTGGTCAAGACAAAAAAACGCTGGTTGGTTTTCTTACACAAATCTGCTGACGGCCTTGCATGTTTTGAGCTGGTGATAGTTGCTACGGCTATAGTTTCACTGACTGATGGATGCAGCACGGTGACCTAGTGGTTAGCACATCTGCCCGAAAGTTCTGAGGTTCGAATCTTGTCCACCCTTGTATGGAGTTTGCAAGTTCTCACGGTGCTTTGGTTGGTTTTTTCGGGTACTCTGACTTCGTTTCATTTTCCCAAAAACATGCATGTCAGATTTATTGAAGACTAAATTGTCCATAGATGTGAATGTGAGTGTGAATGCTGTTTTTTCTGTACTGTATGTGCCCTGCATTTGAGTGGAGATCATTTCAGGGTGTACCCCACCCACTCTTGCCCAATTTCAGCTCGAACTAACCCTGATGAGGATGAACAGATAGTGTAGATGGATGGATGATTCTGGAATGGCAAATTAAGTGCAAATGTGCATAATTCATGAGGATAAGAGGCGTTTTGACTGAAACTTATCTCTCAGTGGAAAGTCCCTTCCCTCCAGTTATCACTGCACTTTACTAACTCCCTGTGAGGTAATACATATCAACCCCCAAACATACGGAAAAAAATAACTGGAATGATGAAAACATTTTTGGGGGGAGAAATAAAGCAGCAGGAGGGAAAACACACCACCCCCCGAGGGAAACAAACCCCTCTGACAGCTAGTATATGTAAATCAATTTACTCTTTAAGGTTATTGATGTGCTGGTCCAACACACAACCTTCAGCTGCAGGAGGGTGGGGGTGGGGGGAGGTGGTGCTGGCACATGATCATTCCTCAATACGTACATAATTTCTATATGCACTCATTCCTTTTGAGTCCACACATAAACTACTGTATGTCTTGGTATTAAGTCGTGAGCCAAGCAACGTTTGTATCTGAGGCCAATCCGTAAGCCTTTGGAAATGCTGCTTTCACTGCACACAATGAGAATCTGTATGATTAGTAGCGATGGGATTTGATAAGAACTCAGTGATTCCGATTTCATTAACAAGATTGCTCTGAATGATTGTCTTCTCAATTCTGCTTGTTTGCTTAAACACTTTAATATTGTCCAATTTTGACAAACATACAATCATATTCTATATCCATTAACGGTATAATCTGTCATGTATCCACAGGGGAAAGTATCCAACCTGCTTCTCAAAGTATGTCAGGAGACCAAAAAGCTTAATGCAGTTTTTTGGGAGAGTTAAAACAGATTGGGGGAGAGGAAGGTTGGAGGGGGATGTGCACTGTCACATGACAGTCCTGGCAGCCATTAAGTCTCAGAGCGTGCATGGTGTTTTTTCTGTGTGTCAGCTCCTCAAGGAGGAAGCCACCTGCTAATTCTTCATGCACTTGACCACTGTCACGCTTCTATACACGCGATACTGTAAGCTGGATATGTGCATACTCATTTTTATGGGTTGCACGGCTCTTACCTTGTTGGCAGAATACTATGAATGTGATTGTGTGTTTACTTTACAATTACCAGAATCTAGAGACCTACAGTGTTATATAACAGTCCTTATTATATATATCCTATATTTTTTGAAATCTCACTTGACATACAGCCCCAATACCAATGAAGTTGGGACGTTGTGTTAAACATAAATAAAAACAGAATACAATGATTTGCAAATCATGTTCAACCTATATTTAACTGAATACACTACAAAGACAAAATATTTAATGTTCAAACTGATAAACTTGATTGTTTTTAGCAAATAATCATTAACTTAGAATTTTATGGCTGCAACACGTTCCAAAAAAGCTGGGACAGGTGGCAAAAAAGACTGAGAAAGTTGAGGAATGCTCATCAAACACCTGTTTGGAACATCCCACAGGGGAACAGGCTAATTGGGAAGAATATTTTTTAGCACGACTATACGTATTATATATTTATATGTTTCAGTGACACGGCACAAGCTTTTACATAGTATGCAGTATTCCTATATATTGTGTGCCCCTCGCTCAAGTAGCGTTATAAAATGCCGCACAGAAAGTCTTTGCCGTGTCTGTTAGCTTGTCATATAGGCAAAAGTACAGACGACCTTCACACCTACGGGCAATTAAGAGTCTTCAATTAACCTACCACTCATGTTTTTGGGATGCGGGAGGAAACTGGAGTACCTGGAGAAAACCCACGCAGCAACATTTGCTGTGGTTAGGTGTTGTATAAAAGCACGCCAGCAAACTCATTAACTGACCAGAAATATTTATGAAATAGATTTTTGTCCTTGTCTGACTTGTTCTTGACCTAAACTCGTTTGTTGTGGCTTTGTCACTCTGCGTTATTTGAATAACTGTTGCTGATCAGTATGACCACACTATTTGCCACTCTGTCTCCATTGTTTTCTCAGGGCCACTGCAAAGCTGGAATCGCTACCATATATCTCACAAATTCAGAGTACCATTTTGAGCAAAAGGTATAGTACAACCCAAGTTGCCTCTGCAACTGTCAGTTTTCCTCTGTTTTTGTCCCTTACAAATAAACCAATAGAAATAAAATGTAATTACATTATGTCTGTCACCTGCCGCAGATTATAACAGCTAAGGCGTGATGATCTTCCCAGGTGTTGCAAACTCATCTCAACTAAGGCCAAGTTTTACTTCAATCTTATGGCTGTCTCAAGAAATAATAGCATAAAAATATGTATAATCATCCATGCTTCATGACATTCCTGAGTAAATACATTTTTTTAAATTTCTCAATGACGTCAGGTCTATTTGTAGTAATTTTGATTTCTTGTATGTTTGTCAAAATCTGTCAAAAAAAAGTTATTGGTATTTAGGGTTGTGTGTCAAAGCTTGTGGTTACCGGTGACCGTTTGAACGTAGAACATGCAGTAAATAGAGAGCTTCTTCTTCACCACGACAGACCGATGCAGAGTGTGCATGTTGCAGAGGTGCGTCAACCAGGACACCCCCACAACATCCAGAGCCTTCTTATCCACCCCTGGAGGCCTGCCACCAAAGAGCTTTTTAACCATCTGGGTGACTTCAACCCCAGAGATAGGAGAGCCTTTCTCAGCGTCCCCAGACTCTGCTTCCTCAAAGGAAGGCGTGTTGGTGGAATTGAGAAGGTCTTTGAAGTATTCTGCCCAAAGGCTCACAACGTCCTGATTTGAGGTCAGCAGCACCTCATCTGTACTATCCACGGTGTTATGATGCACTGCTTCCCCCTCTTGAGACGCTAGATGTGCTAACCAGTCTCCCACCGTGCCGCCGTGCATGCTCAACAATGCAGGTAAATATTATAGTGTAACTCCGTTCTTAATGTGGAAATATACAAGCAACAATAATCATAAACCTGAATATTTATATTAACTTTTCTAACACTTTTTACGAAGGAAAATTACAAATATAGTGTAGCAAAGGTGAAGCCGTGCAATTCCCTGCATTTTTATTTCATGAAACCCTGACTGTGGGATGTATGATAAACAACGGTATCTCATTCATGTTCGCTGTATTGCAAGTTATCTGGTGGCTTACCAGCTGTGTAAATTTCTTTTCCTCATAAAAGCCTCTTCTCCATTTACCTAGTGCAAGTCATCATAGCCACAATACGAGTGACCAATGGCTTGAGAAAATAATTTTAATCTGATTGTTTGTCAGGCAGGCGGCACGCTGAGCGACTGGTTAGAGCGTCTGCCTCACAGTTCTGAGGACCGGGGTTCAATCCCTGGCCCCGCCTGTGTGGAGTTTGCATGTTCTCCCCGTACCAGCGTGGGTTTTCTCTGGGCACTCCGGTTTCCTCCCACATCCCAAAAAACATGCATTGTAGGTTAATTGAAGACTCTAAATTGCCCGTAGGTGTGAATGTGAGTGTGAATGGTTGTTTGTTTATATGTGCCCTGCAATTGGCTGGCAACCAGTTCAGGGTGTACCCTCCCTCCTGCCCGTTGAAAGCTGGGATAGGCTCCAGCACTCCCGCGACCCTTGTGAGGATAAGCGGCTCAGAAAATGGATATTTTGTCAGGAAATAGTAACAGGTTAAACGGTTGCTAGTTACTCAAAACATCACTGTTTGCATTACAGCGGAAACTGGGGAAGTCCTTGGTGGTCTCATTTGTGTGAGAAGTTTGTTAAAATTACGATTCATCTCACATACTGTAATATTCCAACTTTTTTCTCAATATGGGACACAAACGACGGTGGCCCATGAATCCTGCCTAGCAATAAACGGCTGCAAAAACGTCCGATGTGACCAAAAAAAAGTATTTCTGTTGATCCAGGTTGCTGCTGCTGCACTTAAATACATGATTGGAATTGGATTAGATAATGGATGACAAAAAAACAGTTGTTTTAATTCTGTTTTCATTGTATGTAGCCTATGTGCCAAAGTGGTTGGTGCGATACCATTTTTTGTCATTACACCACCCCCTCCTCCATATTTAAGGCTCTCTTTTACCTACAGTACATACTGTATTTGTATTCACTTTTCTCTCACTCCTGTTTGATAGACCACTTGTTCCATCTTGTCGTCCTGTCATCTCACCATCCCTGTGAGCATACTCTTCTTCATGTTCTCCTGTTCTTCGCCGGTATCTTCATCCCTCCAGCCCTTTAATCTCTCCCTTCTTTTACTCCTTTTACGCATCTTCTATTGCTATCATCGCCATCATCATCATCGTCATCATCATCATCATCATCTTCTTCTTCTTCTTCATCATCATAAGCTCCCGCACCCATGAATCCCCACCGGGGAAGACTCTGCAATCGTGCTATGGCAACCACTCAAACACTGTTGCCATGGTAGCCATATCAGCTAATTGAGACAATTATAACGAAGCAGCAGCTGTTCTACCAGTCACTCCCTTCCCCCCTCCTCGCTGGTCTCTCCTTTTCCTTTTTGTTCTGTCTCTGTCACCTTTCACCTTCACATCCCTCCATCATATATTTTTTTTAGCCTCCCCTGACTCTTCTGTCCCTCATTGCTTAGCTTGTTTTTTAACCTGGTGGTGATGGTGCTTATTCTTATCCCTGAGTTCTTGTATCTCTGTCATCAATATACATCCATCCCTCCATTTTCTGTACCGGTTATCCTCACTAGGGTCACGGGCGCGCTGGAGCCTATCCCAGCTGACTGGAGACGAGAGCCGGGGTACACCCTGAAGTGTTCACCAGCCAATTGTAGGGCACATTGAGAAAAAAATAATAATAATTCACACCAATAGGCAATTTAGAGTCTTCAATTAACCTACCATGCATGTTTCTGGAACGTGGGAGGAAACCGGAGTTCCCGGAGAAAACCCACCCAGGCACGGGGAGAACATGCAAACTCCACACAGGCGGGGCCGGGATTTGAACCACGGTCCTCAGAACTGTGAGGCAGATGTGCTTTTCAATATACAGTAATGTACATATATAAATGTTAAGCAAAGGATTTCACTTTTGATTTTCAAATGAAAAATGTGAACGCAATGACACTCCTCCAAAAATGGTAAAATGGTGAGTCCTTATCCCAAACACTTTATGAACATGGCCCATATGTAAGCATTATATTGTCACAAAAACATTAAAGCAATTGGGGATAGGTGGTTAAGGTTTCATTTCATTAGGTTTATGAAAATAAATACATTTATAAGAAGTTATAGTTAAACCTGCAATATTACAATCATAAACATATACTTGCGTTAAGATGACTCTTTTGTTGAGTTTGTTTGATTATTTTTTATTAAACAATATTTAAGCTAACAATATATTAACTGCTTTGCTGGAAATATGTGTTGGAATTTTCACTTGACTTACTCTCATATTGTTACAACTTTATTATTTGTTTCTAATACGTTTTTATAAAAACTATTTTCTGTAATGAACGAATTATTTTTCTAGTAATTGCGTTCAAACTTAATGACAATATTCTGAATTTGTGCAACATCAGGTTAAAATGTTTTGTTCTCTATTTTTTTTTTTTAACAGGCCAAAAATCATGATGTTATGATGATAAAATGAGTCATTAAAAGATTTGTGTGGAGGAAAGACTGTTGTTATTGCAAACATTTATAAATAAAGATGATTCTGATTCTGATTCTGAACTCTATGGTCAGTTACTGTAAATAGTAACTGTGCTGTGTGTGATTGTAAGACCCACAATATGGCGAGAAAATGTAGCACTTTCACAAGTCTTGTTTTGAATATGGTTAACTGACTAAATATTGTGTTGTGTGTGATAGTTTGCTATTTGGTCTGCACATACAGTCACCATCCTACGTTGTAGTACTAGTTCATACAAACAATAATAGAAGCCAAAATAGGGAAGTGTTCTGAATGTTGTTTGGTGACATTCTGGGGCAATGTGTACAAACATTACTGCTTGGGATCTTCGTCCATGTGTCATATTGGCCAGATGACAGATGTATGTCCTATGACGAGGTGTAGTTTCTGGAAACCACGTAGGGGGTGTTTGGTGGTTCCCCTTAATCTCCTTCACTCAAGATGCTCTTCGGTTTTTTCCCCTTCATGACCACCAGAGACCACAAGTAGCGACGTTACGGGAAATGAGCGGGAGGGGATTTTCACATTCACACAGATGCTCACACAAATTAAAGCTGTGTATGTTCAAATGAATGCACACACACAAAGTGAGAATTCCCTGGTGTGTGACAGTTGTGTTTCGAGTGATTCATTGCGAGAGCTGAGGGGGCTACTGGGCCCCCGAATGAGTGCAACATCTCTGACACATAATGATGCTTTTTGTTCTAAGGCTGTTTGCCTATGAAAATGTTCAGGTTTATTAAAATTAGCACTCAATCTGAAGGGGTTTAGAATGGACAATAAACATCTTAGCATCCGTATTTGACTATAGGAGCAGCACGTTACCGATAAACAACCTCAAAAGCAACACCTGCCAGTTTAAATTAATTAAAGTAAAAACAATGCAAACACAAAAACCTTTGCCTCGTGCAGACGTACTGTAAATCAATAGGTTTACGTAAGCAATGTGTCATGAGCTGCCCTGCCATACTGCTGCTGGAGCTTGGGTGGCGCTTTGCGCCCTCTTGCTGCCTCTTGCTGCCTGGAACCACACCTCGACGGGGGAGGTCAGGGCCCGAACACAAGGCCGGAACACAAGGCTATGAAGGAGTATGTGGAAGACTCACTGGCAGCCGTGATCATTTGCCCATCTTCATCCCCTGCGGGAGCAGGATTTTTCTTTGTGGACAAAAAGGACAAGACTCTGCGACCCTGTATTGATTATCGGGGTCTCAACGAGATAACTGTAAAAAACAGGTACCCTCTTCCTCTCATCTCCAGTGCCGTTTGAGTTCCTGGAGGGCGCCATGGTTTTCACCAAACTGGACTTAAGAAATGCGTATCATCTAGTCAGGATAAGGGAGGGGGATGAATGGAAAACAGCATTCAACACATCAACGGGACATTATGAGTATTTGATAATGCCTTTTGGACTCACTTAACGCTCCAGCTGTTTTCCAAAACCTTGTCAATGAGGTCTTGCGTGACATGTTGAATGTGTATGTTTTTGCCTATTTGGACGATATTTTGATATACTCCCCAGATGAGGAGACTCACATTATTCATGTCCGCTCTGTGTTGCAGCGGTTACTGCAGAATGAACTTTATGTCAAGGCTGAGAAATGCGAGTTCCACAAGGCGTCTGTTTCTTTTCTGGGTTTCGTGGTGGCTCAAGGTGAGGTCAAAATGGACCCTTGCAAAGTCGATGCCGTGATTAATTGGCCCAGTCCCACGTCACGCAAGGATGTAGAAAGGTTCTTAGGGTTTGCAAATTTTTACAGAAAATTCATTCAAAATTTCAGTTATATAGCCTCGCCTTTGCATGATCTTACCTCGCCACACAGACCATTTGTGTGGAACCCGGTTTGTCAGTCAGCGTTACAGAAACTGAAATCGAGGTTTACCTCCGCTCCCATCATCACTTTGCCAGACCCCAACCAGCAGTTTGTTGTAGAAGTCAATGTGTCTGATGCCGGAATAGGAGCAGTGCTCTCCCAGAAATGTCTCAAGGATGGTAAGTTACATCCTTGTGCTTATCTCTCTAAAAAACTGACTCCAGCCAAGAGAAAACATAGGTGACCGTGAACTGCTGGCGGTCAAGGTGGCTTTCGTGGAGTGGAGGCACTGGCTGCAGGTGGCACAGACTCCGTTTTTAGTTTGGACCGATCACAATAACCTTGAGTATCTTAAATCTGCTAAAAGATTAAATGCTAGGCAGGCTAGATGGGCTCTATTTTTCTCAAGATTTAATTTGCTGTTATCCTACCGACCTGGTCCTGAAAATGGTAAGCCAGATGCTGTCATGAACGGAACAGAGGATAGGACCCAAAAATGCACGACTCCAAAACAAATTGACAGTTTCCAAAAAGAGAGGTTTAATAGACGGGCATAGGTCGGTACACAGGCAGGCAATCCAAGAGAGGCAACAGTATCCAAAAACATGAGGCAAAGAGACAAGGTCGATAATCGGAACAGGGTCAGGTCTTACTGTGAATCTATGACGTGGAAACAAGGAATGCTGGAACGCGACGACAAGGTACAACGAACTGGCAACGAGAGGAAATGAGACACGAGGTTATATACAAGGGGTAATTAGGGTGAACGAGGCACAGGTGATGAAGATGCTCACATGAGCAGGTGTGTGTGAAACAGGGGGGGAAGACAAAACCCGGAACACACACACACACACACACACACACACACATGACAGATGCTTTGTCACGTATTTTCTGCGACGAAGATTCTTTGTCCGACCCTAAAACTATTTTGCCCAAGTCATGTTTTATTTCTGCTTTTGTTTGGGACGTTGAAACTGTGGTAAAAGACGCTCTGAATAACACTCTTAGCCCTGAAGATTGCCCTGAAGACAGGCTTTATGTGGTCCCGACCTTAAGGTGAAGAGTCATCCACTGGGCTCACACTAACCGGACTGTATGTGACCCAGGCATTGCCAAAACGCAATCTGTGGTTGAACAGCGCTTTTGGTGGCCTAATGTTAGGAGGGATGTTATCAATTTTGTCAATGCTTGCCAGGTATGTGCTGCTAACAAGCCCTCTCGTCAACGTCCTTCGGGGGAATTGCGACCCCTGCCAATAACACCACGTCCTTGGTCAGACATCTCCATAGACTTTGTGATGGGATTACCATCTCTAAAGGAAATACCACCATTCTCACAGTTGTTGACAGGTTCTCTAAGATGGCACACTTCATTGCACTTCTGAAACTCCCCTCAGCTAAAGACACTGCTGAGTTGATGATTTACCATGTATTCAAGTTTCATGGTTTTCCCAAGAATGTGGTGTCGGATAGGGGCCCCCAATTCATTTCACAATTTCGGAAAGAGTTTTGCAGTCTAATCGGTGCTACAGTCAGTCTGTCATCTGGGTTTCATCCTGAAACCAACGGACAAACCGAGAGGCTGAACTACGACCTGGAGACTGGGCTCCGATGTCTCACTCCACAGGAGCTACAATCCTGGTCTCAGAAACTGGTTTGGGTCGAGTTCTCTCACAGCTCTCTCCCCTCTGCATCCACTGCTTTAGCGCCTTTTCACATTGTGCATGGTTACCAACCATCTCTGTTTCCTGCCATAGCCCCAGAATACACGGTTCCAGCTGCATTGACCTTGGTGAGACGCTGTAGGAGGACCTGGGAGCGAGCCCGCCAGATGCTGCTCCGCCAAGGACGGTCCTACAAAACCGTAGCTGACTGTAGGAGGACACCGGCCCCGAACTACAAAGTGGGTCAACGAGTGTGGCTCTCCACCAAGCATATTCCACTCCGGGTGGAGTCCAGGAAGCTCGCTCCCAGGTTCGTTGGGCCCTTCCCAATAACAAAGGTCATCAACCCTGTCACCATGAAGCTTAGGCTCCCAAGGTCGATGCGGGTCCACCCTGCATTTCACGTCACCCTGCTCAAGCCCGCCCGGGAGTCCCCTCTGGTCCCGCCTTCCAGGCCCCCTCCTTGCCTCTTTGCCTCACGTTTTTTGGATACTGTTGCCTTTTCGGATTGGCTGCCTGTGTACCGACCTCTGCTCGTATATTAAACCCCTCTTTTTTGAAACTGTCCATCTGTATTGGAGTCGTGCATTTTGGGTCCTGTCCTCTGTTCCGTTCATGACACAGGACCTCGTTATGCTCACTCAGGGCGCCAAAATCCAAGCAATCATTGACTGGCCCCTTCCCACCACCCGCAAAGAACTACAACGTTTCCTCGGTGTGAGGGTACAGGCAAAAGAGATAGCAAGGGTGGAGGACTTAAAATACTTGGGGTCAACAGTCCAGAGCAATGGTGAGTGTGGTCAGGAAGTGAAGAAACTGGTCCAAGCAGGTTGGAACGGGTGGAGAAAGGTGTCAGGTGTGTTATGTGACACTGCTAGGATGAAGGGCAAAGTTTATAAGACAGTGGTGAGGCCAGCCATGATGTATGGATTAGAGACAGTGGCACTGAAGAGACAACAGGAAGCAGAGCTGGAGGTGGCGGAAATGAAGATGTTGAAGTTCTCTCGAGGAGTGACCAGGTTGGATAAAATTAGAAATGAGCCCATCAGAGGGACAGCCAAGGTTGGATGTTTTGGAGACAAAGTTGGAGAGAGCAGACTTCGATTGTTTGGAAACATCCAGAGGAGAGATAGTGATCTTATTGGTAAATGGGTGATGAAGATGGAGCTGCCAGGCAACAGAGCTAGAGGAAGACCAAAGAGAAGGTTGATGGGTGCCGTGAGGGAATACATGAGGGCAGTTTGTGTTAGAGAGGAAGATGCAGGAGACAGGCTTATATGGAAAAAGGATGACATGCTGTGGCGACCCCTACCAAAATAAGCCGAAAGGAAATGAAGAAGATATAATTGCTAAAAAACAAACAAAACAAAAAACAAAACAAAAAAATCGAATGGTCCCAGAGTGACTTTTGTACTATATTGTGATTATTAGAAAACATGTTAAATAATCAAAATTAACGTTTTTGATAGTGGTGTAGCAGAGATTAATTTAAATGGATCAACATAGAAACCTTTATTTTCTGCAAAGTTAAGCATTTTCTAAACTGTGTTTTGAGCCAAGCCTTGCTCTGCAGTATGGCAGTCAAATTTGGCAAATTGTTTTTATGATAGGTGGGAAAGAACGAGAGAAATTGCAATGTTGCACTGTAAATACACTTAAGTAAATTCATTTTTGTAAGTATATTGCTGCGCCACAAAAGGAATTGTCCATCAGTAGTTACCAGCTACCAGCAACTAGCTAAGATAAGAAAGTGAGGCTATTAGCAAACTCATTGCATAGATGTTTGGTGGCTTTGCATAAAATATTGATGTACCTTGGACAGGTAAAGTCACAACTAACAAAGTAGCTGTGGAGTACTAAAAATGCAAAGAAACATGTAAAGCAATTTAAAACAGCTTTATGACATGCTTGAACATGCATTGATCTGGATTTATTTATCCACTGGTCCATCTTTAAATTCAAGGATCTATTTTGGGCTAATTTCCTAAAATATGAGCAGCATTGCATGTATTTGAGTTCATTTCAGTTCAGTTCATTTTATAGAAATGAACACCATGCGTGAGCATTCAGTATCTACACTGTTTGCATGCATGGACAAGGGACTCTTGAGGGGCAATTACCACAGGGGTGCTTATATACCAAATTTTTTTTTGAGGGGGGGGATACTCATGCGAGTATGTGGTAAATACTTGAGCATGCCAAACAAATGGGTGGCTAAAAGTGCAGTCCTATTCAGGAGGACCTTGAGCCATAGGGGAGCTCTAAAAAAGCTCAGAGGGAGAAACTGTCACATTACGTTTCCTCAAAGGAGGGCCCTCAGGCACAGCTCTGAAGTCAAAGAGGCGGGATGACATCTTTAGTACACAAATGCATGCCTGACAACCCTCACACTGCCCAACGACAACCGAATGAGGAGACTGTCATATGATTAGTTCTCCTTTAAAGTTTAAAAACGTCCTATCAGGATGAACCAGTGGGAGACTTTTGAGTGATCGAGATTGATGCAGGTGGAAGTTTCAGTGGGAGTACATGTCCATGCTCGCGGGGCGAGGCCGAGGGATTGTGTTTGTGAATGCATGTGTTTGAAAGTGAAACGAAGGCAAAAAGAGATGGCAGAGTGTGTGTGAGGGGCTCATGTTCGGTAGTGGCCGTATCTACCTTGCACAGATGTAGGGTGCGTGTGCGCATGTGCGAGCGAAGCTTATCTCTATGGCCACTCGGCTGGAAAGCACCCTATCACATGCACAACACAATGCAGAAGGAAGAGCAGACTGCTGGCTACCAGTTGCAATCTGCTGCCGCTGCTGCTTTACGCCAGAATGATCTGAATTCAGCGAGATCTTACGGCGGCAGAGCCACACGGAATACAATAACATGACTTACTGAGGAAATATGATGAAACAGGGTGGAGACACAGTTGTCAGGAATTAGTTTACTCAGCAGCAGTAAACAGTGACTTTTCACCGGTACTCCAATTTGTGTTACATAATACGACAGGATATGAAAGGAAAAAACACAAAACAGCTACTACAGTAACAGTTTTATTAATGACTGGTTCTGGAGGCATTATTATATGAAACAAATGGTGTTGCTTTTAAAATGCCAAATCTATATTCTTCTATATATTTGTATAGACAGCAACCTGCATCAACAGACTTGCTCAGATTGAAAGGGGTGGACGACATGGCTTACAAAGCTGGAAGTCAGACATTGAGGATTGTCAGCTCAATCTGTGTGGAATCTAATGACAATGGTTGGACTGAGAGGCCACTTGAGGAAAGTAGCAGTTCGTAGGCTGGGAGAAGCGTCAGAGAGAGCCTCGTGTTGGCTCTGGCACAAGAGAGAGGACACAAGCTGGAAGCCTAGAGGAGGAGAGGGGCAGTGACCTGGGCCAGTCACTGCTGACCCGCTAACTGGAGGGTGTTATGGTTAAGGGTCGACACACCCACTGAAGGTTGGGAACCACCTGATAAATTTACCTTTTATCAGTGACATGATGGTGCTTTGGTCATCGTTTAATTGAAATCTTGTCCAGCCTAGCTGAACATGTCATTGGCTGAGAAACTCGGTCTGAGGGTGTTAATTATGTTAATTTGCTCCACTGTTTCATAACAGTGCAGAATGGCTCGCTCATACACATTTTCATAAATATAGTAGTTCGATGACTAAAGATTTACATGGCTGTTTGATTCAGGAATGTGCAATGGTGGGGTGGGGGGTGGGGGGTGGGGGGTTTGGGCGGTGCGCCCGGCCCTCCACCTGAAGGGGGGCATCGATCACACGCCGTTCTTCGCGGGCACAAAAGTTCAATAAGTAGGGCCCCGCATCGACAATCCATTTTAAGGGGCATTAAATATAGCGGCTGAAATTAAGTTGTCAAAAGTTACCATGAGAACTTGAGATTCAAGCCCCAAATCTCAGAACTGTGACCACTACGCTACCCCATGAGGAAACTCTTTTCCTAAATTATATTTTTAATGCGAAAAATAGAGCACATTATTATTTATTAATTAAATGGTAAATTAAGTGTTACAAACCAGAAAACTGCACTCATTTTATCCATCTATCCATCCATTTTCTTTACCGCTTTTGCTCACTAGGGTCGCGGGCATGCTGGAGCCTATCCCAGACAGCTTAAATATTGTGACTTTCTATCAAACTTGTGTGCATTCTTCGAGTTGTGAGGCCGAAAAAAGGAAACGTGAGACTGTTGTGTCGACACGCTGAGTGGAGGGATTAAATAGGACCAAGTGGTGACCATTAGTAGTGAGTGTGTGGCATTCAACAGAATCCTGCTTCCAGCTGGACTACGTCTCACACACACACACACACACACACACGCAACACACACACACACACACACACACACACACACGCAAGCACACACACACACGCACACACAAGCTGCCTTCACCTCACTAAATATACACGTGCCCTATTAGGCTGCCTGAGCAGGTTAAAAATAGCTCTACTCCATGCTTTCACACTCAGCCTCCATCCCTACTCCCCATCCCTTACGCGCACACACACACACCTATGCACGCATGCATGCACGCATTCACGTGCACACACACACACACACACACGCACACAAACAGACACACCCACAATCTCACATCTCTTGACACTCTTGTAAATTGTACCTCCTTAACCGATCCGCCTTTCAGGTTTGACAGCAGGAGTTAAAAGGTTAAAATCAGTTTCACGCAACATTTGGCAAAGGAGTGCACCTGCCCTGAAATAACATGGAAGTATCTGAAGGCCCTCAGCTTACGTGCACCTGATGATGAGTTCACAAACCCGTCTCGCTGGTGTGAATGTATCCCACAAAGCATCTTGAGTCACATTTTCTAGTGTATTTTAATTGTAAACTTGGAAGGCTTGAACAGTCAACTGTAATATGTTGTGACATTGTTTTCTCCATTATGGTGCTTATTTAAGGCATGTATGATAGTTTTCACTGCCTTGCACTCAGAGCTAGGGGTTAATTTTTAATCTTTGGATGTGATATTAATGGTATCAAAGGCTATTAAAGCAACTCCATGCAGTGATTCAAACATAAAATGACAGTTTCAGTCATTCAGTATTTTTATTTGAATGGAATATCAGTTTTTAATAATTGGTGTTGCCATGACAAACTCATACTGACCAACTTTAGTAGGCTATAACACTGGTGGAGCAGCCAGACCACCTCTTACGTTGCACCAGCGTCAAAACTAACATCCATCCATCCATCTATTTTCTCCACCGCTTGTCCTCACTAGGGTCGCAGGCTGCTGGAGCCTATCCCAGCTATCTTCGGGCGGGAGGCGGGTCACACCCTGAACCGGTCGCCAGCCAATCGCAGGGCACATAAAAACAAACAACCATTCACACTCACATTCACACCTACGGGCAATTTAGAGTCATCAATTAACCTACCGTGCATGTTTTTGGGATGTGGTAGGAAACCGGAGTGCCCGGAGAAAACCCACCCAGGCACGGGGAGAACATGCAAACTCCACACAGGCGAGACCGGATTTGAACCTCGGTCCCCAGAACTGTGAAACAGATGTGCTAACCAATCGTCCAACGTCCCGTCCAAAATTAATCTGAGTGGTTTTTATTTCTTGTGCAGCTTTTTTGTACCGAAAAATCGCAGCAAATATGCCTCCATTGTCGCAAAAAGGTTTGGGGATATACGTTGTATTTATATATATTGTATTTACTGGCGTAAATCCGGCATGACGTGGCGTAAGTCTGCGCAGAGGCGGGGTATACCCGTTGGGCAGCTGGGCTGTTTTTGGTTGTGATAACAGCCGTCTTCACTCCTGTACAATCAAAGGGGCTCATTCCCTTTAAATGCGGCGCACTGACAGTGTTTGACATGGTGGAAGAAGAAACTAATGTGCACGCAAAGTACGTTTATGCGGAACTGCTAACAGACCTCCGCGAGTGGATAATTTTAAGGTGATCACAAATAATACAGTGGTGCAAAAAAGAATTGAGTCAGCCACCAATTGTGCAACACTTAAAAAGATGTGAGAGGCCTATAATTTTCATCATAGGTATACCTCACCTATGAGAGACCAAATGAGGACAAAGAAAGCCAGAAAATCACATTGTCTGTTTTTTAAAGAATTTATCAGCAAATTATGGTGGAAAATAAGTATTTAAAAAAGTTATTCTTAATACTTTGTTATATCCCCTTTGTTGGGAATGACAGAGGTCAAACGTTTCTCTAAGTCTTCACAAGGTTTTCACACACTGTTGCTGCTATTTCGGCCCATTCCGCCATGCAGATCTCCTCTAAATCAGTGATGTTTTGGGGCTGTCGCTGGGCAACACAGACTTTCAACACCCTCCAAAGATTTTCTATGGGCTTGAGATCTGGAGACTGGTTAGCCACGCCAGGATCTTGAAATGCTTCTTACGAAGCCACTCCTTCGTTGCCCGGACGGTGTGTTTGGGACCCAGCCACGTTTCATCTTCAATGCCCTTGCTGATGGAAGGAGGTTTTCACTCAAAATCTCACGATACATGGCCCCAGTCATTCTTTCCTTTACACGGATCAGTCGTTCTGGTCCCTTTGCAGAAGAACAGCCCCAAAGTATGATGTTTCCACCCCTATGCTTCACAGTTGGTATGGTGTTCTTTGAATGCAACTCAGCATTCTTTCTCCTCCATACACGACAAGTTGAGTTTTTACAAAATGTTCTCTTTTGGTTTCATCTAACCATAGGACATTCTCCCCATCCTCTTCTGCATCATCCAAATGCTCTCTAGCAAACTTCAGATGTTACTGATGGTAGCCTTTGTTACTTTGGTCCCAGCTCCCAGTGTGACTGTTTGAGGTTGTGCACAGGTGTTTTTTTATACTGAGGAGTTCAAACAAATGCAATTAATACAGGCAATGAGTGGAGGACAGAGGAGCCTCTTAAAGAAGAAGTTACAGGTCTGTGAGAGCCAGAAATTATGCTTGTTTGCAGGTGACCAAATACTTATTTTCCACCATAATTTGCTAATAAATTCTTTAAAAATCACACAATGTGATTTTCTGGATTTTTTTTTCTCATTTTGTCTCTCATAGGTGAAATATATCTATGATAAAAAATTACAGGCCTCTCTCATCTTATTAAGTGGGGGAACTTGCGCAATTGGTGGTTGACTAAATACTTTTTTGCCCCACTGTGTATCTGTGCCATGAACCTGGCACTTGGAGACTGTTCCCCACTCCCGATCGTTCATGCCCCTCCCCTCCCTCGTGCCAAGGATGATTTTAAAAAATATAATTATGACGATAATAATAATGCATTCAATAAATTGAGCTCCACAATGGTTCAGAGGGTTTGATGCCCGCTGTTCACATATTTATGAATCTACCAACCCAAATTGTTCTGGTATTTGGGATGTAATATTGGCTCTATGTTGCCTCAGTAAATATGTGAAATATGAATTAGAATCGTCCATGTATTTCTGAGTTCCAGACTTTTTTCTGCCGAGAGGCATGAAATCAGGTCATTCAAATCTCTTGAGTTTATCTACGTCTCTAGCAAAGATCTCCACCTACCTATGCGCGCCCCAGCTAGCACTGTCAACATAACAAACACGTGTCCTCTCACAAGTGGGTCTTCTCCAAGGAGGCAATCAATCAGAGGAAAGGGGGTGGTCTTAGCCAACTATGGACAAAGTGGATACAAAACTGGGTCAAACAGAAGTAACTGTCTGAGGGGCCTTTTCTGGACACTCATATGACAAAACCAGGTGGTTTTTTTTTAAATTAAAATAGTACTTTTATACTAAGTCCATGATAGAGAGTCACTCTATGGACGTCTAAATAGCCAAATTATGGGACCTTTAAACCATTGTCTTGCATGATGTCATTGAGAGGCATTTGGTACCTAGGCCTACACAGGAGACTTATCCAACTCAGTCCACCTCTTAATGCCACCCTTATCTGGTTGTAATTACAAAAACCAGCAATACTATAAAAAACATAATAAATGTCTGATGTACATCATCTGGAGCAGTTCAGAATCAATATTTATCTGATAACTTAACGGCAATTAAAGTCAGTATAACTCAATGGACCTCAGTTCAGCGAGCATCTGAGGATTGAATCCGTCTCTTTCTTTGGTCTTTGGCCAATCCTTATTTCAAAAGAAGGACATGCCTCAACAAAATGAATATAATCTGAAATTTACATTAATTAAGCACTCACATTCAAAGCATGCATTCACATTTACATACATAATGGTTATCCTTGTGTGACAGTTACAAATGTTGCAAAAGGACATGGATGAGGCACATTTGCAACACAAATGTGGTTAACTTATTTTCATACATGGATGACGGTTAAAAATGTTAAAATATTACTTTCAATTTTGCCATTAATCAAGGTTTTATAAGGAAACACTCCAAAAGGGATTATTTGTATTTCCATTACAGATTGAAAGAGGGAAGCATGTGGAGCGTCCGGTCTGCTAACATGCATGAATGATACTGTACAGCACCGGTGTCAAAGTCAAGCCTTGGGGGCCAGATCCAAGCATTATTTCATGTGGCCCATGTAAGGAAATCATGTTCTTCTGGAACAACATTTCAAATTGTCTTAACTTTTAATAATGTTGAGAAATTGCAAGTATTTTCAAATAAGAAAGGAGTTTGGACAATTTTCAACTGTATGTAAACCAAGCGAAAGTACATAAACTGGGACAAACTCTTCGAAAAAAAAACCCAGTTCCTATGAAAACTAAGGCTTACGAAAAGCAAGGTTCCACTGTATATGTAATGATATTGATGCAGCGATTATGCATTTGTATGGTTCCACAGTCATAACGGCCATCTGGAGGAAAACATAACTACAAAGTGGCCAGTGACAAAAATGAGTTTGACACCCCTTCTGTACAGGATTGCTCATAGGTGTAAATGTGATTGAATAGTTGTTTATCTATTTGCACAGTGATTGACTGGTGACGAGTACAGAGTGTACCTTGCCTCTTACACAAAATCTGCTGGGAAAGGCTCCAACTCACACGCAACCCTGAGAATGATTAGCCACAAGAAAATGAAAGAATAAAGCTCTCAACCTCAATAACCCCACTGCAGTGACAAAAATTAAAGAGGGGAGGGTGTGCAGAATGCTCGCAGTAAAATCCATCCTGTAAGCGATGTTGGATAAACATGTTGTGGAAGTGGAGCTACTGTCCTTTACATGAATGTCACTTAGCGGTTAATGGCTAATCATGCTGACATTGTCTTTGTGTGTCCACAGGAAGCACTCCATCGCTGTAACATCCTGTCAGTGGAAGTTGGAGAGGAAATTGCAAGTGTACTTTTCCAATGTTTTTTCTTTCAACACAAAAATCCCCTCCAATTTGTTGACTTAGTCGGAAGGAAGGCATGCTGACGTGTGTGTGTGTGTGTGTGTGTGTTTGCTCACCTATTTGTTAATTCACACAGAGGTGTCAACACATTGCCTTGTTTTGTTTCTAATTTGGTATTTGACTGTGTAGCGAAGTCCGGAAGAACATCATAAGGAAATCCAAGCTGAGAGCCACTGTAGGACAAAAACAATTCCTGTTTCCGAGTTACCCATTTAGTGTTTGTACAACTACTACATAACTTTGGAAAAGATTTTAAATACTTAATAATACACGACGTACCTTGCCAAATCATGCGAGTGACTTGCTCCTGTGTCACCTGTTGGCTCAAGCCAAAGGTTACAACAGCAACAACACAATACTACAACGACATAATAAACTGCCTCATAAAGCAAACAAATTATCTCCCGTGACTTTGTACATTCTGTACATACTAAACTACCTATTGATGATAGGTAGGTCAGTGGATAGAAGGGATGGATGGATGGATGGATGGATTAGTTCATAGATATTAGTTGAAAATTGGCAATATCCAAAACGCAAGCAATAATGCTTTCAATTTACCCTAAAACACTGTGTGTACTCATATAGAAAGTTTTGTTCATATACAGTTATTATGCAATGCAGCTACTGTATCTTACTGACTCCTCATACAGCCTTGTACATATACCATTATTGCAACTTAAACGGTGGACAAGGAAATTATCTTTGAAAGCATATCCATAAAGACAGGAAACATTTTATGAAAACTTTGTTGCCTCAAGGGGCTAATGGAGAGGGGAGGGGGGAGGGTTGTCAATGCATTGTGGAACACATTATTGGAAAGGAGCAGAAGGAGTTGCTTTCATACATGGAGCAGAGAGAAGAAAGCGCAAGAACAATCAACTCCTAATCTTGTTGCACTAAAATTAAACCTACGTACATGTACATACAGAAAGAATGTGACATTAGTTATTATTAGTGATAGTTATGAATAAAATAGCGTGTTCGATGCTTTCTTCTCTTTCTACTAAATATGTTAGTAAGAGCACTATAAAATAGTTTGTGTGCAGCTTCAGTGCATTTGTTTCAGTTGTGTGTGTGTGTGAGAGAGTGAGAGAGAGAGAGAGAGAGAGACAGTGAGAGAGGCACTTTGCAAAGAGCACATGCACGCACACACTCAGTGAGATTCACAGTCCAACAGATGAGCAGGAAGGGGGTCAATTATGGTAGTAATGATCCTGCTATGAATAAACCAGAGGAAGTAGAGCTCCCATTAGGCTTCCCTCCTCAGGCTATTAATAAGCAGAGAACTAATGCTTCCTCTGAAATCAATACACACTCACACACACTCATGCAAGCTAAAAGACATGCTGGCATTTGATGTGAGAGAACCTGTGATTGTTAATATTTTAAGAAACATTGCAATGACGCTACCAGTATTGATTATATTAGTGTCTTTATTGTCTTTTTGGTAATTGATCTACATGCACCACATTTGGTGAAGGCGGGCTTGATTAGTCGCAGTAGACACCACGTAGCACCTTTGTGCATTCCAACTTGTTGGTTTGGTGGATATTTGGTGATTTTTGGAAGGGCAACACAAGCTGGGGGTGATTATTACAGTAAGAATTGTGGAAGGATTTAACCCCACGTGTGAAAGATATTATGTACATTATGTGAATATTTGGTAGAGACGTCTATCCATCCATCCATCCATCCATTTTCTGAGCCGCTTCTCCTCACTAGGGTCGCGGGCGTGCTGGAGCCTATCCCAGCTATCATCGGGCAGGAGGCGGGGTACACCCTGAACTGGTTGCCAGCCAATCGCAGAGCACATAAAAACAAACAACCATTCACACCTACGGGCAATTTCATGTTGTCAATTAACCTACCATGCAAATTTTTGGGATGTGGGAGGAAACCGGAGTGCCCGGAGAAAACCCATGCAGGCACGGGGAGAACATGCAAAATCCACACAGGCGGGGCCGGGATTGAACCCCGGTCCTCAGAACTGTGAGGGAGACGCTCTAACCAGTCGTCCACCGTGCCGCCGTAGAGACGTCCAATGTACTAATAACAATAATTCATAAAAAGAAAGTATTTGTAAGGATTGCATGTAGGAAATACACCATCCTATGTCTTAGGTCAGACCTGAAAACATGCATGGTGTTTTGTTTGTGAAAAATAGCAAGAACCCATTATATTTTGATGCCTTAAACTTAACTTCCATTGTGATTATCAAAATACAAAATTATAAAATCATTTATTTTGTGCCCTGCGATTGGCTGGCAACCAGTTCAGGGTGTACCCTGCCTCCTGCCCGATGATAGCTTGGATAGGGTCCAGCACGCCCGCGACCCTAGTGAGGAGAAGCGGCTCAGAAAATGGATGGATGGATCATTTATTTTGGAAAGCAGGAATTGATCCCTTGTTTTAATGTCTTGTGCTTGCTTATTTCTTAACTCCCTTATTACTCCCCTTTACTCCCTTATATATTATTAGTATTAGTATTAGTAGTAGTAGTAGTAGTAGTAGTTGTTCCACAGGCTCAGTTTTTCATCCATTCAATCCAGCAGACCCCCCAGGCTGAGCTGTTCCTTCATATCATATCATCTTGTCAGTGAAACAAAAAATCAAGGACAACAGATCAATATTATGGTGCACAGCTAAATTGATTTTTTTCAACAAGGGAAAATAAGTATTTTTCAGTGCGTGTGCTAAGACATTGATGGCCGATGGTATACTAGATGACAAATAATGTTACTGTTATTTGACAATTTACAATAATCTCTGACATGAAGAAATCTAATCTTTGAGCGCATGCTGTTTTCATTAGGAGTTGTGTACGGGCTGGACTTTGTTCAAGTGAGAGGACCCCTTAAAACCACTGAAGTGGGATTGGTTTTCGAGACATGAGGGATAAGAAGTGGACGAGAGGCGGAGGCGAGGCCCTGTGGCATTATCTACCCCATCCAGCCAGCACTAATCCCTTTGCTGTCCGTCACACACGGGTCACACTATCCTTCAACCCTTCCTACTTCATAAGCAACAAAGACTTCCCAAAAAGAATGACACAGAACCATAATCTCTCATTGATCACAACACTTTCAAACTCTGCAATTTAAGACGTGTTGTATTGGGTTACACTTTTTGTTCCAAGTGAATTGATGTCAACAAAAAAAACATTATGTCTCTAGCAATACAGTCAGCATTAATTGTCAAAGATTTACTAATTTAACAATAATTATTGTGGTTGTAGTTTGCAGTACAGTTGGACACCACTGCAAACTAAAACCGCATTCAGGAGAGCCGCGTTTATATACGCCAGGCTCACTTTGACAGGGTATATCCCTTCTCTTCATTTTCATTGCATCACATTGGTAGATATCCGATTCATATCAGTTTTTTTATCCACATTTGAAAGAGGTCTGATTCCAATCTGAGGATATCCAATGTCTTTACGCTACTGTGAGCTGTCCAAACAGGGCCACATGGGAACAAAATTAAAACCCTAATTGTGTCATTTGAACCTTGTGTAAATCCACTCCTTGCTAACTTTCATGCAGCTGGCATGGGGACATTTCCCACTCAGTGCACTTTTGATAATCGCCTTGTGATTGACTGGTGACTAGTCCTGGGTGGAGTCTGTCTTTCACTCTCTGGAGGTCAGACGGGATAGCCTCCTTCTCCTGGAAGGGTAAGTGGCACAGAGAACAGAGCCATTGATGGTCTTTTAATATTTTATGTTTTGTATTAATGGTCTCCATATGTCCCACAATTGTTGTGAGACATCCGAGTAGCTCAGTCTGGGTAGGCTGATTTGCCCCAGCCTTGCGAGTACAAATTTGGACTTGAAGTTTTCATGGTCATTGATTTGACGTTTTGGAATCTGTTTTAAATGCTCACACATGGTTATTAGATGCAGCACTTGGACTCCAAAAGCAAAATTAAGCAATTTGTCTGGTGTAAATCCTATGTAGACATTATAAACATACAACTGGGAATGATCTCCATCATCGTCAATCAAAAAATTACGAATTAGACAGGATGGCTCTGGTGATAGAGTGGTTGTCTTCCAACCCGAAGGTTGTGGGTTTGATCTTGAGCCCGTAAGTGTCCTTGAACAAGATACTGAACCCCCCACCAGTTGCTCCTCATGCAAGGTCATCATAGGTGAACAAGGACAGTGTTTAAGCGCTTTCAGTACCTTGAAGGTAGAAAAGTGCTATACAAGTGAAAGCCCATTTACGATTCATTTTTGTTCCATCTGGGTCGTTTTCTCACAGTGATGCATCCAAGAATTTCTGCTGCAACGACTCCACTAAGAAGTGCACATCGTCCTGCAGTGAAAATGCTTTATTTGGCCACAACAATAGTATATTTTTCAAAGCACAAGGTTTCAGAGGTTAGGATTATGGCATATTACTATACAAATTATGTGTATTAAAAATGCTGACTCTGTATCAGTCTGTCGTGGTGAAGAAGGAGCTGCACATCCCCACCGGGATAAGGGCCCGGTGACGACGAAGTACACACCGGAGAGACCATTTCTCCTGGCTGGCCTGGGAACGCCTAGGGATCCCCTGGAAGAGCTGAATGAAGTGAGTGGGGAGAGGGAAGTCTGGGCTTCCCTGCTTAAGCGACGGCCCCCGCGACCCGACCCCGGAAGATAATGAATGGAAGGATGTGTATTAAAAGGTTTTCCTGTAACTTCAATAGGTTATTATTTGTACAAAATTGTACTAAATCCTCATGGCAACACAGTAGCTTTGAATAGCTATTTTCTGCTCTGTAAAAGTATTTTGAGTATTCTGGGAAAAAATAACCCAAGCTTGCAAATTCTACAGAGTCATTTTACCCTTGTAAAAAAAAGTCATTGGCTCATTCTGAACATGTTCAACATGAGTCTGTACACAATAGCATGGTAAAATCCACATTTTTAAAAATGTGGATTTTATCTAATTTTAGCAAAGAGCTCTTCATTTCTATATTGAGCTGAATAAATAATTCAACACACATGTTTTGGTATCTCGAATAGCATTGCAAGCCACAAACTATAAAGCACGTGTTCTGTGATTCGAGCATGTGTTTGCTGTTTGACTCCAACATAAAGCGGGGAATGATGCTATTAAAATTGATTTTTAATAGGTCTCAGCTCATTACATTTCTGTGTGTGCAGGTTACGGGTGGGGGCATCACAGATGGCTGAACGAGTCCATTAATTCAGTCACACCTTACACACTCTTGTGAGGAAAAGTGACTTCAGACTGCTTTAAGAAATGTAGGTTGATATAATGTTTTCTATACAGTATAATTTATATATATATATATTAGGGGTGAAACGATACACAAAATTAAATTCAGAGGTGGGTAGTAACGCGTTACATTTACTCAAGTAACATTTTCGATAAACTGTACTTGTCAGAGTACTTTAAATGCAATGTACTATTTACTTTTACTTGAGTATTTATGTGAAGAAGGATCGATACTTTTACTTCTTAAACTTAAGAATAAATACTACAATATACTTGTTACAATGATCTTTTATTTATCCATTTTTTGCGTGTGTTTTTAGACTCTAGCTTCGACTTCCACATAGGGCGCCCGTTGCACCAATCAAGCTGGATCACTTATGTCATTTGACTCTAATTCACCAATCAGATGACACAAGGCAGTCACATGACCGCGTACGTAGCCTTTGCGAGCCTATCAAAATGACTAATTTTTTTTGGGGAAAAAAAAAGAAAACAGCCGCGCGAGTGTGTTTACAGACTAAAAAAGAACAACAACAGTTTTGTCATGCAGCTCTTGAAGTGTGACTGCCCAAACTTGGATATTTCAGCCCAGGTCGAACTTGAAAAAACACCTTGTGGTAAGTTGCAGATGTTTTTGCTGTTGTTTTGGCAGTGGATGTGGCAAAATTAGCATACGCGCACACACAATCACTAAGTCTGTTCAGCAAACACCTTCTTCATGAAGTCCATCCATCCATTTTTCAAACCGCTTCTCCTTCTTCATGAAGTCATTTAAGTGAATAAAGCAAATTGTGTTTCTGTAGGGCCCAATGCATGTGTTTTTTTGGCAATTAAAAATTCAATTCGTGGCAGGTGTGTGTCGACTCCCATATATTATTATTATTTTTTTAAATTTGATGTTCATGCTCTGATTGGAAAAAAAAAAAACAGTTACTCACAAATTACTCTTTACTTGAGTAGTTTTTCATTGAGTACTTTCTTACTATTTACTCAAGTAAATATATGGATGACTACTTTTTACTTTTACTTGAGTCATTTTATTCAAAAGTAACGGTCCTCTTAATTGAGTACAATATTTGGCTACTCTACCCACCTCTGATAAAATGTACTGTTCGGTTCAGTTTGATCCTTTAGTGTTGTGGTTCAATATGTTTTAGTTACAGAAAAAGAGAAATGTTTATATTTCTTTTAAACTTGGAAGTTTATTAAAATTACCAACGTTTGTTTCAACTCAAAAGTACAGTTTTTGAATGAAATGTATCTGGTGCCACTATAACTGCCTCATTTTTTGCTGCGCATACTTACGAGTTAGAACCATATAAAAAAGTGTTTCCCTTTTTTTTTATTTCGGGTTTTGTAGCTGATTGGGAAGGTCCGTCACCCCATCGACAAATCGTTACGAGTCTGCGATTTCAAAGGTCCGTCAGCACCTTTCTGTCTGCTTCCACCAGATCCATCTGGTTCCACATGTTTTCGCTTCGGGGTGATGGAAATTTGTTGTCATCTTTGTTGTATTGCCATCGATGTAGTTTAGCATTGTGTGATTTACAACATACCGTTGTACTTTTGTCTGTGCTGCGCTTGCCATCAGGGCCATTCTTAATACAAAAACTATTTCCAAAAGCCATATCTGAAGGATGGTGGAGGAGCTATGATTTGAAGTACATTTAAGATAGCAATGTAGCAATGAATGTGGGATCTGCACCCCACAATGAGTAGTCGAGTGAAGAGCTTCGACATCAGAAGTTCATAAAGTATAAAATTGTGTATTGTTTGATACAGTGGGCTCATTTCAGTACGCACTCGTATTGAACGGTTTGATACAGACGCGTGTACAGTCTTGTTGCACCATCCATCCATTTCCCGTACCGCTTATCCTCACTAGGGTCGCGGACGTTTGCTGGTGCCTATCCCAGCTGACTCTTGGCAAGAGGCGGGGTACACACTGAACTGGTTGCCAGCCAATCGCAGGGCACATACTGTATAAACAAACAACCATTCGCACTCACAATCACACCTACGGGCAATTTAGAGTCTTCAATTAACCTACCATGCATGTTTTTGGAATGTGGGAGGAAACCGGAGTACGTGGAGTAAACCCACACAGGCACAGGGAGAACATGCAAGGCCGGATTTGAACTCTTGTCCTCTGAATTGTGAGGCAGATGTGCTAACCAGTCGCCCACCATGCTGCCCTGCACCCCTAATATAATTACTAATTACAAAAGCCAAGAAGATCCATGTGAAATAGTTTGAAATCAGCATTCCTGCCCGGAGCATTAAATTGAAGCACTCAGCAACATGGACGGAAAGAAACACCGGGAGCAGCACTTTGGGCAAAGAGGCTTCGTAAAGGTACTTTTGCAATGGAACACATTGCCGAGGACTGAAACAGCCACACAAGCTTGAAGGCTGATTTTAGAGCAAGAGAATCAGCTGTGTTTGCTTGCTGTACTGGATGAGTTGAGCACGCAACGTGCATCATGTACCTTGAATTAACTCGAGTGTCTGAATTGTTTGCAGCGGATTTCTAAATATATGATGTCAGTTGCACTTCAAATAGTATATGCTAAAGATAAAACTAAAATAATAACCTGATTGAAAAATTATTCTGAAAGAATAAAATTTTCTGTAAAATATTTCAGATTAAAGGGCAACAGCGATTACTTTATTTGTATTTATTGTGGAAAAATGCAAAACAGAGGTTAAACCAGTGGTTCCCAAATTTTCTCTGCTGGGCCCCCCTTTGGTTCATAAGAAATATTTGTTTTAAAACATGCTGCATGGCAGCTTGGAGTTTATCTGACAGTGCCGCTCACAACCACTGCAGTCATCTTATAGGCACGATGGGGTGTTAGATTTGGAATCATTTTGTTTTTGGAGAATCGGCACACCTTAATAGTGTGCAAGCCAAGCGCATAAAAAGAAGACTTACGCACGAGTGGGAGAATATGGCCCTTAATGAACCTTAACCAGGGATGAACTGATGAAGAAATGCAACTGCTTGATGAACTGTCAAATTAAACCACTGAATGCCAAAATAAAAGATAACAAATCCAGGTGAAATCTTTGGTGAATGAATCCATCTTTTACAAGTGGGGAAATTGCACATTTACAATAACATGACAACTAAAATGGAAACCCTTACAGAGGTTCAAACATAAAGCAATTCCCAATTAATGTCACGACAAATCAAATTACCATACAAATTCCGTCTCTCTCACCCCCTCCTGCGGCTGATCGTGATCGGTACCGTCTTGCTCTCTTTGAGGGGATTTGTTTGGCAGTAAAGAACAGTACAGATACAAGAACTAAAGACTAAAGTGTTTTAATAAATTTGTTATTTTGTGACGTGACATGAACTGAAGACAGTAGTAAAAACAACAACAACAAAAAACCCAAATATTTTTTGTAAGTATATGTCAATTGCCAATGGGGCACCGGTGGGTGGGTGGGGGGGGGGGCATACAAAGTCACATTGGGTAGGGGCGGCCCTGGTTCTAGCAGTATTGAAACGAATGACCCCAGTGGCACTTTATCCTTCCCACTTCAATCTCATCCCAGTGTCATCCCTTATTCTGAGGTTTCCTTAAAAGACAGGGATAGATTTTTGTCTGTGTCTGCATATTAGACTGGGAAACATCCTCTCATCCCTTCCTTTCTGTCATGTACAGTGTGCACTATGCAGGACCTATTGAAAAAACTTTAGTTGATTTAGCGTGCTTGAGTCAGATGGACTTCCTGAGTCATACCCACACATTTTACAATCCAGGATGTACAACCTCACATGTGCTGAAGAGACACTCATTTATTCAGAGCAACTAATGGAAAATGTGCAGTTAAATAAAAAGAGAAGAAAAATGCATCTGTTAAAATATTATTCCAATTTAAATGTTATACAGTTGAAAGAATCCACAACGTACATATTCAATTGCTGTTCATTTTTTCAGGCCTTTCCATCTCCAGGTCAAGTTACTATAAACACACGTTTTTTCCTTATACCTTACATTGGTATACAAGTTATATTGACCACCTTCATTATTTATTTAAAGGGCCAGAAGGACAGGAGAGTCTTATGTGACATCTGCAGCCTCGAGGGACGTGTTGGGAACATCCTGTGTGCCTGACCAGAGTTGCAGTGACTTCCTCTCTGGGTTGCTTTCTTAACATAAAAATGCACGCACACACAAACACACACACGCATGTTAAAATCAATACTTTCAATTCTAGAACTCAAGGTTACACAGATGGAGTAGCACATGTGCCTGGTCCAGATCAGATGAAAATGCCGCCATGAGATGTCATCATCATTATCATAATTCATCTCATGACATTGATGATCATTCATAAATGAAGATCGAAAATCCATTTGGTATGTAAGTGGGATGGTTGATCATCCGACATGCTACAAGCATGCTACAAGCATGTCGCCTCGGCTTGTCCATATTAAAGCCATGAAACCAAGTTGAATAGGAAGACAGTGCATTCAGAAAGTATTTGGTAGTTTTTTCACATTGATGCTGAAAACCATCTATCCATGTTCTACAGTATAATGCTCATTGTACTCATTAGGTTCACGAGTGAGCTGGAACAATATTATAGGGTTAGAGTGCTATTTTTCCTTTCCTTTTCCTTTCATTAAAAACAAACAAACACAGTTTTATTTGTTTTTTGGTGGAGGCTGAAACGGATAAATGGGATTACCATTCATTTCAATGGGGAAAGATAACTCTTAAGGTACCACTGCATTTGGAGTCTTGTTACTTGTCCTCTCACAACTCTTCTTGGTTTTATTGTGGTTATTCTAAAATGTTTTTACAGCTGTGAGGCCAGGTGTGGGCCTTTCAGACTTCATCAGTGTGTACAAAATATCAAAGGTGATGATAAGAAATGGAAAGAACTGAGTCTGAAAACTTGCTTTTATTTGAGTTCACTTAGATTTTTGTTTGTGTTTTTGCTTTGTCTTTTGCTGTGTCTTTTTGAACAAGGGCTTAATATTGGACTCTGTCACTAACCTCCTCCGCGGTAAAGCAGCTAAATGGTCCACCTCGTTATGGCACAACTCCTCCATGGAAATTTGATTCTTTTGCCGCCGCACTTAAAAAGGTCTTTGATCACCCTGTTCAGGGCAGAGAAGCCACCCACCGCCTCCTTATGCTCACTCAGGGCACTAGTTCCGTAGCTGCTTATTCGATTGAATTTAGGATACTTGCGGGTGAATGCGGGTGGGATGACGTTGCGCTTAGGGGGATTTTCATTAACGGCCTTACATCCACCAGCTCCCCCTTTCAGTGGACCCCGGCAGCATCCCAATGTTACAGCCAGCTCAAAACCCTTTTTCACCAGTGCTCTCATCCTACGCCACCCCGATCCCTCCCTCCAGTTCGTGGTGGAGGTTGATGCATCTGACACTGGGGCAGGTGCCGTCCTCTCGCAGCGGGACCCCACGTCCCAGAAACTTCCTTCCTGTGCCTTTTTCTCCCGTCGCCTGTCCCCTGCCGAGAGGAATTACGATGTTGGCAACCAAGAGCTGCTAGCCATTATATGGGCTTTGGAAGAGTGGTGGTACTGGCTGGAGGAGCTCGCTGGACCCTTTTCTTGAGCAGATTCAACTTCAGTCTCTCCTTCCAGCTGGTTCCCGCAATAGCAAACCTGACGCCCTGTCTCGGATTTACTCACATCCTGCAGAACCATAACCCATCCTCCCTTCCTCGTGTTTCGTTAGAGCGGCCACCTGGAAGATCAAAAAGGTGGTTAAGGAGGCTCAAAAGACTCACCCGGATCCCAAGACCGGGCCTCTGAACTGCCTGTTTGTACCATATTCCGCACGCTCTGACGTCCTTCAGTGGGCCCACAACTCCAAGCTCACCTGTCATCCCGCCATCACCCGCACCATTCAGTTCATCCAGCAGCACTTCTGGTGGCCCAGCCTCGTTAAAGACACCCTTCATTCTACATCGCTTTGGACTTCGTTACCGGCATACCCCACTCTGAAGGTAACTCGATCATTCTCACCATTATCGATTGCTTTTCCAAATATGTCCATTATGTATCCCTCCCCAAACTTCCATCTGCCTATGAAACTGCTAACCTTCTTGTCCAACACGTCTTTAAACTCCACGGAATCCCCATCGACATCATCTCTGCGCGAGGTCCCCAGTTCTCCTCCCTTGTCTGGAAGGAATCCTGTAGAGCGGATTATCATCCACAGACCAAACCACCAGACAGAGCGGGCAAATCAGTCCCTAGATTCGGCCCTCTACTATATTATCGCACGCAACCCCTCCTCCTGGAGCTCGTTCCTACCGTGGATTGCGTACGCCCACAACTCCTTCACCAGCTGCGCTACCGGTATGTCCCTATTCATGGCTACGGTTTCCAACCCCCATTATTGAAGGAACAGGAGCAGGCGGTGGCAGTTCCCGCGGTCAATGATCACCTTAAGGGGGTCAAGGCCATGTGGAAAGACGTCCGGTCCGCAGAACGGAAAAAAATGGCTGGCAGACCTTCATCTCTCCCCCACGCCTGAGTACAAGGTGGGTCAATCCGTTTGGCTTTCTTTCCATGACCTCCCACTCCAAACGGAATCCCGCAAGCTCACTCCGTGCTTCATTGGTCCCTTCCCTATTACAAAAATTATCAATCCCACGTCTGTCTAACTAAAACTTCCGCAGTCTCTAAAAATTCATCCTACATTCCATGTGTCACTACTTATTCCTGTCTCCACCTGCGCCCTTGGCCGCGCACGTGTCCTCAATCAGCCCTCATCATCACCTGCATTTAAGCCTGCCCGATCCCAGAAACTCTCGCCAGAGTATTGCAGCTTCTACAGCGGTACTACGGCTCCTCAGTCTCCAAGTAAGCTACTCTATTCCTTGCCATCGTTCTGACCTTCGCGTTTCTCCTTGTCCTCAGTGTATCCTCCGTGTCCCTCATCAAGTAAATGTCTGCCTCCTCACCGTCAAGCCAGCCGCCCGTCCTCCTCACTGCCTGCCATGTATTCTCTACCTCAACAACCTGCCAGCGTATCTCAAGGACCATCCCCATTTCCCTTTCAATAAACTGTTCATCACAACCTCTGTTCATGCCCGCCCACAATTTGAAAGTTTGGTCCAGAAGAACATGAAGTAGACTCAAATGATTTGCTTACGAGGGTCACAAGAAATTATATGGCGGGCTGGATCTGGTCCCCAGGCCTTGAGCTTGACACCTGTGCCACAGAGTAAACTCAAATGGGCTACATCCACTTCATCTTGAATATAATTATGAGTTTCTTATATAAGGATGACTGATGCAGTATGCAGAGTATAGATATATATATTCGATAAAGATATAAGAGATATAAAAGATATCAAACAATGCAGGTGACAATATTATGGATTCCAATGCATTGCAAAACTGTCCAATCGGGTTTAGACTTCATGCATATATTTTCTACTGAGCAAACTGGTGTGATGATAAAATTTCCAGTTAAGTCAATTCAGACGAAACTTGATCCAAAGCAGACCAGAGTTGTGAACTCCAAGTGTCATCAGACATAAGCTCCAGCTACCCGTGACCATGAACAGGATGAATGGATGGATGGATGGATGAGGGAATATTACTTAGTGAATGCACTGTAATGTATGTGGTCAGGTGACATCTGTCCATTCAATCTCCTTTAAAGTGATAGTCAAAGCTGTTGTTTGCTTTATATTCAAATAATGACTTTCCTTCTCTAATGCCTCACTGACAGGTACCTGCAGACATGCATCCAACACTGCCACGTGGTCCACACACACCAAATGTTACAAAACCTAACTACGTTCATATTCAGCAGATCAATGTTGCTAGCGGTTCAGCGCTCCCGGCAGAGGACGATGATTGTGTGGTGTGTGTGTTTGCATGTGTGAGAGAGAGAATCTGTACGAGAGTTATGCACGAGGGGTACAACACTTGATGTCAGAGAGTGCTGACACGATAGAGATTGGCTGGATCCAAGAGCAGTCTGAGGCAGATGTGAAAGGATGACTAGGTATTGATGAAAGGTAATGGCGGTGGTCCTAGGTGGGTTGGCAGGCGCCGATGTGGTCAGGCGGCTGGCTTGGCGGCAGGAATTACGTGGATCAGGAACACAGGGGGGAAAACACACTGGAACAAGGAGACACAGGAGTTAAAAAGGGAACGGGGAATAGGGTGACTTACGTGAGGTAAATGGGCCATGTTACCACTGAAAGTAACTGCAATACTTCGGCGAGGATTTCCTGGAACAGGCAGGTTCATATACCGGTGGTGATAAGGCTGATTGGAGACAGGTGCTGAAAACAGAGAAGGGAGGGGAGAGAGAGCGAGAACGCAAAGAGCCATCCCAGCTACAATAATGGAACTGCAGGCAGTATATGACAAGTGCGTCTGTGATGCTGCGCAACTGAGCAGCCCGTCCCCTGGAGCGGCGATTCAGTCATTCCGCCTGACGTGAGTCGTGATGCTGGGAATGTGAATCATCCACAAAGACGTCCGAGATAGGATGACGTGTACAAGGGAGGCGGTACAGAAGTGTAGATGTGAGCTGGCAGCAATGACGCAGAGTCCTGCTGAACCCTTGTATCGCCCTTGCATGCCCCTCGAAGCATCATCATCAGCACAATTGCTAATTCCTGCTGAGCGTGCTCATCATTCAGATCCAAAGCGCTGCTTGTGTATGACAACAAGCCACTGGGAAGTAAGGCTGCCTCCTGAAAAAAGCGTAAAGAGATAAGTGTAGGTAGCTGTATTTATGGATGTGATTAAACGAGGGAATTTATTATTATAAGGTTTGTTTCTCAGACTGATTCTGAAGTCCCTGAGACGGCTTGTCAGCACAGATACAATGCTATCCCAACTCACTGACACAGGCTGATGATGCCTCTCTAGTATTGGATTCGTGACAGCTACTAATGGCATCATTAATAAATCATTACAGTGTGTGCCAGCCACATCAGTGGAGGTCACCGAGTTTGTCCGCCCCTCCTCATAGATATGGCCCGCTGTCAGGACCCCGCCCTGCTCTTCTTGCACACTGCATTTACAGTGGCAGGAGGGAGCCAAGGAATTAGGGTGGGGAAGAGCTCAGGGAATAAAAGGCCTGCTAACCCACTTCCATTCACCCAAGGCTATATGCATGCCTTGCTAGTGAATGTGATGTAAGTGGCTTAGATAAAACACAATATTATTAAACAAATTCCATAAAAACTTCTTTAAATTCTTCAGTTATTCTAATTTGTATTCAGCTTCGAATTGGCAAATTTGCATGTGATGGAGGAAATTTACACAGATCACTGATTTACATCATCCTTGAGGTCATACAAACTAACCAAATCCTCAAGTCGCACAAAAGCTGAGTCCAACTCACCATAACATATGCAAGAATGCTGCATGCAACCTGAGTGCAGCGAGCATCAAACGATGAATGATTTCTTTTTCTTTTTTTTTTGGGTTCATTTTGAACACGAATTCATAAAGAAGGAAAAGCCTCAACAAGAGGTTTTAAAGAGAGAAAAAATATACACTAGTTATAATGTGATGCAAGCAGACTAATGCGATCACTTGTAATCAAAGTAAAGTGTTTTATTGTTTTACTGTTCCATAAGGACCTATCTGATATTGCGATCATTGGCACTTGTTCCATAGTTCTGGACTTAAAAAAGATATCTGCAAAAAAAGTAGTAAGTACTAATCTAGGCTTGTATTCTGATGACGTTGGATTTTCAGCCACATTTTGGCCCACCCACATTTAGGTTGAACCCTACCTGAGCCTGCTGACGGCAGTGACAGAAAACAAGCACATTTCCATAGTATGTGCTATCGGTTGCTACACAAATCGATCCTATTGGTCTGTTCCCACTTCGTCTGTGTTTTTTACGCAACATTTAACCAATTTAAAGTGGTGAAAATAGCTTGAGAATAATTCTATAAACGGTCTTGAACACTCAAAATGATGAGAAGGATTGTAAAACTGCCTATTTCCGCGTTGTGCGGAAGCCATTTGGCGTGATTGTCACTTCTATTGAAATAATGTTTTTTTTTTTAGACAATTAACAAGTTGAAAATAGTGAGGTTAGATACTGTATATTTGAGTCGACATGTTTTGTAAAAATGGATTGCTGTAATGCTTCGTTGCAGAAGGGTAGAAGCTGCATGACATATATGGAGGTAAATCCGTGCAGATTAATTTCCGCCTATACACAAGAGTTTTGTCAGCTCAGTGTTGTGTTAATTGCATTGCTCACCTTTGGGGGAAAAAAAGGCCCTTTTCTTCATAACGGTGAAATGCTGCAAATTTGGTCTCCAGTTCCATAGCTGACGTCACACCAAGACATGGCAACTTATCAATTTTGGTGATATAAAAGGGGCGTCCCCAGGGCAATTACTGTAGTTATTTAATGATTGCTCCAAAACAGATTGATATTATTGGAAATTATTAATTTTCTAAGGTAGAAAATACATAAAGAAAACTTGTTCATTGGATATAGGCCATCTGGACGTTTTAGGTCCTTTAACAATCTTCAAATAACTGTATAGTTTAAAAAACAAACAAAAAAACAGATGGGCAACTGTGTTGACCCTGGAATCTATAGTTAAGTGTTTTTTCCAACTGATTTATTTATTTATTTTTTAAAAGAAAGATCATGATCTAGACTGACATGGCCGCTTCAGACTTCTACAGGTCAGTTAGACATTTTATGTGACGGTTTTACACCCCACAATCTTGTTCCAACGTATATAAACTTATTGCATTGAGTCTTCTAAATGTTTTGTGACTGTAAAACATAAGAGCAAGATTTTTCTTGCACAAGCCATTTGTTATTTGCTTTTTATTACATTGTAATTACTTTTCTAATGTTTCTTAGATATCTCTCTTCAAAAACTGCTCGAGACCACAAAGTGTTGCTCTCAACAAAATGTGAATTTTTGACTCTGCAATACATCCTCTGACAATAAAGTAGACTGGATGAAAATGTCGACAAAAAATGAGTTAAGTTTTCCTTTGTTCTTTGGGTAACTAAGTTAAAGTGAGCTCCGATTGAAATGACAAATACATTTAATTTTACAACGACTGACCTCTACTACTGAAATACAGTGGTATATATTTATAATTTACTCCTATAAATTAAAAAACGATTTTTTTAGACCATAATTTGATACACTATCGCCGCCATGTTTTGGCGCACGCAAAGCATTCTGGGAATGATGACATAGAATAGCTGTTGTAAAATTGTTTCGTTGCTGCCCTCTGTGGAGCTAAGCTATCCATTTGCGAACAACTTATCGTCAGCGAAAAGAGTTAAAAATGCCACACTGCGCCGCTTTTGGATGCAATTTCCAATCAGGACGGAATGCAAAAAAGGAGGTAAGCATTCATAGCTTTCCCAAAGAGAGAAAGTTGAGGAAACGGTGGGAGGATGTGGTCGGAAGAGTTGAGCTGCCGAAGGATCCGCGGCTATGTTCTCGTCACTTCTGCCCAGATTCTTTCTTTTTATTCTTTCCTCACAAGGAGCCTAAAAGGCCACGTGTGACAAGCGAAAGCCGAGCAAAAAGACACGAAAGACAGGAGGCGCCAGCCACGTACCTTGATCAGCCCACTTTAGCAGTCGCTACAAATACACCACTGAATATGACCAACTCGAGTTTCTTCACTCCTGTCATCTTCATCCTCATTTCTTGTCTTCTTCACGCTCCTCATTTCCATGATCACACTCTGCCTCGAACTGAAATGGCTGAATCGTGTTCATCGCTGCCAACTCTGCCAACTCTGACGTCACTACCCAGAATGCACTGCAATGAAAAGAAACAACGGTGGCCTATGTTGAAATTACGATTTGTAAAAATATATAAATCTGGAAATGATTATCGAAATTTGTATCTTATTGTTATGTTAATGAAGCCCTATGGGGGGCACAAGCCAGTGCAAACTGTAGGCTGGTCCCAAGCCTGGATAAATGCAGAGGGTTGCATCAGGAAGCGCATCCGGCTTAAAACTTTGCCAAACAAATATGAGCGTCATCCAAAGAATTCCATACCGGATCGGTCGAGGCCCGGGTTAACGGCGTCCGCCACCAACGTCGTCAACCTGCAGGGCGCCGGTGGAAATTCAGCTACTGTGGGTCGAAGTCGAAGAAGAAGAGGTGGAAAGCAGGTTCTTCAGTAGAAAGAGAAGAGGAAGGCACAGAGCCTAGAACTGAATGTGGGGACTTTGAATGTTGGGACTATGACAGGAACATTTCGGGAGTTTGTTGACATGATGATGTGAAAAGTGAAAAGACTATGATGGTGAAAAGTGAAAACACTATGATGATGTGAAAAGTGAAAAGACTATCAGATCGAGTGATGTGGCTGAAACTTGAAATTGGTAGGATGTGACCTCGAGGTGAAAGAGAAATTCTGGAAGGAGCTAGACGAAGTAGTTCTGAGCATCCCAGACAGAGAGAGAGAGTCGTGATTGGTATAGATTGTAATGGACATGTTGGTGAAGGTAATAGGGGTGATGAAGAAGTGATGGGTAACTACGGGAACCAGGAAATGAACTTGGAGGGACAGATGGTAGACTTTGCAAAAAGGATGCAAATGGCTGTAATGAACACTTTTTTACAGAAGAGGCAGGAACATAGGGTGACCTACAAGAGCGGAGGTAGAAGCACGCAGGTGGATTACATTTTGTGCAGATGATGTAATCTGAAGGAGGTTATCGACTGTAAGGTAGTGGTAGGGGAGAATGTGGCTAGAGAGCAGAGAACCATGTGGTGGAAGCTGAGACAGCACGAGTGTTGTGCAGCTTTTCGGGAAGAGGTGACAGGAGGGGCTTCCAGAAGACTGGACCACTGCAGCCAAGGTGATCAGAGAGGCAGGCAGGAGAGTACTTGGTGTATCTTCTGGCAGGAAAGGAGAGAAGGAGACTTGGTGGTGGAACCTTACAGTACAGGAAATCATACTAGGAAAAAGGTTAGCTAAGAAGAAGTGGGACACTGAGAGAACCGAGGAGAAGCGAAAGGAATACATTGAGATGTGACATAGGGCAAAGGTAGAGGTGGCAAAGGCCAAACAAGAGGCATATGATGACATGTATGCCAGGTTGGACCCTAAAGAAGGAGAAAAGGATCTCTCCATGTTGGCCAGACAGAGGGCTAGAGATGGGACGGATGTGCAGCAAGTTAGGGTGATTAAGGATAAAGATGGAAATATGTTGACTGGTGCCAGTAGTGTGCTAGATAGATGGGAAGAATACTTCGAGGAGTTGATGAATGAGGAAGTTGAGAGAGAAGGGCGAGTAGAAGAGGCAAGTGTGGTTGACCAGGAAGTGGCAATGATTAGTAAGGGGGAAGTTCGAAAGGCATTAAAGAGGATGAAAAATGGAAAGGCAGTTGGTCCTGATGACATTCCTGTGGAGGTATGGAATCATCTAGGAGAGTTGGCTGTGGAGTTTTTGACCAGGTTGTTCAAGAGAATTCTGGCGCGTGAGAAGATGCCTGAGGAATGGAGGAAAAGTGTGCTGGTGCCCATTTTTAAGAACAAGGGTGATGTGCAGAGCTGTGGGAACTATACAGGAATAAAGTTGATGAGCCACACAATGAAATTATTGGAAAGAGTAGTGGAGGCTAGACTCAGGACAGAAGTGAGTATTTGCGAGCAACAGTATGGTGTCATGCCGAGAAAGAGTACCACAGATGCATTATTTGCCTTGAGGATGTTGATGGAAAAGTACAGAGAAGGTCAGAAGGAGCTACATTGTGTCTTTGTAGATCTAGAGAAAGCCTATGACAGGGCACCCAGAGAGGAACTGTGGTACTGCATGCGGACGTCTGGAGTGGCAGAGAAGTATGTTAGAATAAAACAGGACATGTACGAGGGCAGCAGAACAGTGGTCAGGTGTGCTGTAGGTGTGACAGACGAATTTAAGGTGGAGGTGGGACTGCATCAGGGATCAGCCCTGAGCCCCTTCCTGTTTGCAGTGGTGATGGATAGGCTGACAGATGAGGTTAGACTGGAATCCTCGTGGACCATGATGTTTGGAGATGATCTTGTGATCTGCATTGAAAGCAGGGAGCAAGTGGAGGAACAGTTAGAAAGATGGAGGCATGCACTGGAAAGCAGAGGAATAAAGATTAGCCGAAGTAAGACAGAATATATGTGCGTGAATGAGAGGGGTGGTAGGGGAAGAGTGAGGCTACAGGGAGAAGAGATAGCAAGGGTGGAGGACTTTAAATACTTGGGGTCAACCGTCCAGAGCAATGGTGAGTGTGGTCAGGAAGTGAATAAACGGGTCCAAGCAGGTTTGAACGGGTGGAGGAAGGTGTCAGGTGTGTTATGTGACACAAGAGTCTCTGCTCGGATGAAGGGCAAAGTTTATAAAACAGTGGTGAGGCCAGCCATGATGTTCGGATTGGATACAGTGACACTGAAGAGACAATAGGAAGCAGAGCTGGAGGTGGCGGAAATGAAGATGTTGAGGTTCGCTCTCAGGGTGACAGGCTGGATAAAATTAGAAATTAGCTAATCAGAGGGACAGCCAAGGTTCGATATTTTGGAGATAAAGTTAGAAAGAGCAGACTTTGATAGTTTGGACACGTCCAGAGGAGAAATAGTGAGCATATTGGTAGAAGGATGCTGAGGATGGAGCTGCCAGGCAAGAGAGCTAGAGGAAGACCAAATAGAAGGATGTCATGAGGGAAGACATGAGGGCAGTTGGTGTTTGAGAGGAGGATGCAGGAGATAAGCTTACATGGAAAAGGATGACGCGCTGTGGCGACCCCTAAAGGGACAAGCCGAAAGGAGAAGAAGTATCTTATTGTTATGTTACTCAAGTCGAAAGAGATCATACATAGCAAACGTCATTGCAATCAGAGTTCACTTTAAGATGATGATAGAAAGAAAAAAATGAATAACATGTTTTAACAGTCAAATATACACTACCCAACTGCTTTCATTTGATTTGAAAAGTCTTCAAATTGAACATTAAAATTGCTATCATAGTTGCATGTTTTTCTCCACTTTTGGAGAAGACTTTTCATCCATCCATCCATTTTCTGAGCCGCTTGCTGGAGCTTATCCCAGCTATCATGGGCAGGAGGCGGGGTACACCCTGAACTGGTTGCCAGCCAATCGCAGGGCACAGACATACAAACAACCAGTCACACTCACATTCACACCTACAGGCAATTTAGAGTCTACAATTAACCTACTATGCATGTTTTTGGGATGTGGGAGGAAACCAGAGTGCTCGGAGAAAACCCACGCAGGCACGGGGAGAACATGCAAACTCCACACAGGCGGGGCTGGGGATTGAACCCCGGTCCTCAGAACTGTGAGGCAGACGCTCTAACCAGTCGGACACCGTGCTGCAGAGAAGACTCCCCCTTAGAAAGTTATGAGATGAACCAATGTTTACAGCTTGTACAACTACAGAAAAGTTGCATCACACATGTCACTTTGACACTGAAGTACCAGATCCCCTCAGCTACAATATATTTCCCGTGGCTTGGAGCAGTCAGTTTTCCACTTTAAAATTGTACCACGCGAACTAAGAAAACCACGGCATATTGAATGCATCCATTGAAACGAGACATACTAACCAACATTGGAGGAGCTTGGTTTTTGTACAGCTGAAAATGGTCCAAAAGCCAAACACATCCGCCTGCCTGCTTCTCGCCCAACTTTCTTATTTTAAAATGCTTGCAGTTTCTCAGCATTATTAGAAGTGACGACAATATGAAAGTTTGGTCCAGAAGAACATGAAGTTGACTCACATGACTTGCTTATGAGGGCCACAAGAAATTATATGGCGGGCCGGATCTGGTTCCCGGGCCGTGAGCTTGACACCTGTGCCACAGAGTAAACTCAAATAGGCTACATCCACTTCATCTTGAATATAATTATGAGTTTCTTATGTAAGGATTACTGATGCAGTATGCAGGGTATGAGAAAAACAAGGGTGATACACTGGAAATAGCAGACCTGCAGGTCACTACTATGACCCTGGACCTCAACCCATGGTCCACAACTGCCCGTAGTCATATTCATCTCCCCTCTTAGGTCACTTAAGTCCATCCATCCATCCATTTTCTGAGCCTCTTCTCCTCACTAGGGTCGCGGACGCGCCGGACCCCATCCTAGCTATCATCGGGCAGGAGGCGGTGTACACCCTGAACTGGTTGCCAGCCAATCGCAGGGCACATAGAAACAAACAACCATTCGCACTCACATTCACACCTACGGGCAATTTAGAGTCTTCAATTAACCTTGCATGCATGTTTTTGGGATGTGGGAGGAAACCAGAGTGCCCGGAGAAAATCCACGCAGGCACGGGGAGAACATGCAAACTCCTCACAGGCGGGGCCGGGGATTGAATCCCAGTCCTCAGAAGTGTGAGGCAGACGCTCTAACCAGTCATCCACCGTGCCGCCGTCACTTAAGTCATTTTCTTAATTTAGGTTTGAGGGATATAATAAGGATTTAATCGTGCGCTGACCTCCTTCTTCATGGCCCATTCCTTACACACGTGGACACACACACAGGCACGCACACACACTAACAAGTCCTGGTCCCAGGAGAACAGCATGAGGAGAGGCAGAGCTGAGCAGCTCTGGAATTCACTGATTATCTCCAGATTTCCCCCGAGGGCTCGAGGTTCAAGAATCTCTTCCGTGTTTCTGTTTTGAACATGAGGGTAATACCTAAATGAGTGTAATTTTGGTAGTTAAATTGTTTTATTTTTTAATATATATAAAATGGATTGTATATAATGTATGTATTATGTAATATAATTAATTGTAGTTCAGTTAATTTCATCCTTTGAGTGAAAGTTCTTTTTTATACACATTTGCTGCTTCTGTCAGTTTCCTGCTCAATGCACTCAGGTGGGGAGAGGGGGAATGACTACAAAACACTCCACAAACATTGCATGACATGTTGTCCCAATTTTGTCCCAAAGATGCTACATAGTATTTTAAAAAGTAGTAAAACCAGCAAGCACTTTCAAAAGTTAAGACAAGATGGATCCCAAAACAACAGCGAAAGCTTTTTCCCCAAAATTTTAAATAAGAAGTCTTGTTTTTCCGTATAGATAATGACACAATTCTCACTCAAACAGAATATTAAAGAGGATATAGCTTAGCACAAGAGCAAACGTATACCTGACATCCTGTTAAGTTTTTGTAAGTGTCTGTTTTAACCATTTGAATTTCCATCCATCCATTTCCTGAACCACTTATCCTCACTTGGGTCCCGGGCATGCTTCGGGCGAAAGGCGGACTACACCCTGAACTGGTCGCCAGTCAGTCGTACGGCACATATAGACACGGACAACCACTCGCACTCACATTCACACCGTCACTGAGTGGGAACTGAACCCACGCTGCCCGCACCAAAGTCAGTGTACCACTACACCATCAGCGACTACCATGTGAATTAACAAGTATAAAAATAAGTTAGCCACTGTTTATTTTTAATGTAAATAAAACACGTCACGTAGATTGAAAGTCAAAGATTCTGTGTGAATTTAGAGATCTGTTATGCATGAAAATGTTAGTGAAATCCTAATTTGGTACACATTCATCTATGTAAATGTTATCTCAGTAGCTAATATGTTCAACATAGACCCGCCTCATTAAGTGAACATCAATAACGTATCCACCGTTTCACTATCCCACAGATTTGAACTGAAGCTTATGAAGAGGAATGACATGAACTAGTGGCCTGGTCATACTTTATGCAATATCAAAATGTCCCATTCGGTCAGAATGGTGTGACGCTCCCTGTGTTCCTCCGATTGTCAGCATTATTCAACATGAGAGGTGTTTCTGTTTTATTGGTTCACAGTGGCGGCACGGTGGCCGACTGGTTAGAGCGTCAGCCTCACAGTTCTGAGGTGCGGGGTTCAATCCCCGTCCCCGCCTGTGTGGAGTTTGCATGTTCTCCCCGTGCCTGCGTGGGTTTTCTCCGGGCACTCCGGTTTCCTCCCACATCCCAAAAACATGCATTCATTGGTGACTCTAAATTGCCCGTAGGTGTGACTGTGAGTGCGAATGGTTGTTTGTATGTTATGTTGTATGTTGTTTATACAAAGTCACTGATGGTGTAGTGGTACACTCGCCTGACTTTGGTGCAGGCAGCGTGGGTTCAGCTCCCACTCAGTGACGGTGTGAATGTGAGTGTGAATGGTTCTCTGTGTTGCCCTGTGACTGACTAGCGACCAGTTCAGGGTGTAGTCCGCCTTTCACCCGAAGTCAGCTGGGATAGGTTCCAACATGCCCGGGGCCCTAGTGAGGATAAGCGGTTCAGGAAATGGATGGATGGATCTTTTTATACAGTTAGATGTGACCAAGCAATTTGATTGGACAAGAATCATTCCATGAGTGATGAGATACAGTCACATACTGTACATGTGACTCTGGCTAACAGGTGTTTTTAACCACCATTTTTTACCTTCGTCAATGGTCAGTGGGTATCTTACAAAAGTGGTCACGGAACAGCTTAAACTCGTAAATCAAGGTACAACTATACATCTCCCCAGCTACAAGACAATAAAAAAAAAAAACATTCATTGTACCTGAACATGAAATATTCTTGTGTTATGAAACACAAACACGCATACACCTACGCCCATCCCTGCAGGCTATCACTATCCACAGCATGGCTTCCCCCATCATTTCTCTGCGCTCATGTAGCTGCAAGCTGATTGGCTAGCAGATGGGTGAGGCTCACTGCAGAGGCAGAGCAATAAGAGCGAAGGAGGGGTGGCAGGCTTCCCCTATTAAGCACTACTTACCTACCCTCCGACGCATACAGAGACCCAGGAAACCCCTGCTTTTCTCATTTTCGTCGACATTTTTGACAACCTTGTGTAATACATCCCACAGACCAAAAGAGAGGTCTGCATGTGAACTGGTGCTGTTCACCTCATTTTGACTTTGCATGTTTGCCTTGCGGCTGCTGCCATAGTAAGATTGCAAGCCGTGTGTGTGTATTCATTGGGAGGTATCAGGTTTTGCTCCGCATAGTGATGCTTTCATAGAGTAAGAGGAGCCGCACTGCCTCGCAGCTGTCGAATGCACACGTTGCTCAGGTTTCATCACAGATGAGGTGTGGGTGTGTCTGCGTGGATGTTACAGCAACAAAAGTGGCTGGAGGGAGCCCCCAGTGGATCAAGAGGAGCTTATCAGGGAGGCATCCCAATCGTGTGTGTGTGTGTGTGTGTGTGTGTGTGTGTGTGTGTGTGTGGGTCCGCATGCGTGCGTTCGTGCACATGCATCTGAAGGTTATAAGGAGGGAGGCATGACAACCTTTCTTTTTCATCCAATCTCTGCCATTTACGATGACTCTAATGTAAAGGGGATGTAGGTGTTTGGTGCTTTAATCAAAAAACAACGAAGGTCACTCAATTGACTGTCGCAGAGAAGACATGCTGACACTCAGCACTGGACCCACTGCACTTTTTATTATCAGGGTTCATACACAATTGAAGGTCATGTTCAAACGCTTTCAATAACGTTTTGAATGACTTTTCAGGGTACGTACACTTTTTTTGGAAGATCAAATTCAAGCGGCTTTCAAGATTATTTTTCAATACCTTGCAGTCGATTACGCCTTACATACTAACAATGATTACTTATTATTTCAATTTGTTTTTTGAAGTGAAACATAAATCCTGCTACAAGTAACAGCATATACTGTAAAATTAACTTTTTGAGAACATCTGGCAAACAAGTGACAACACAATAAAAACACCTCAAGGGACAACAGTTAAGCCAATGGTTGAAGAGACAATAATGAGAATCGATTTACATTGGTCATTAGTTTGTAAAGACTACATAAACATAAATAAACCATAAAAGCAATAACAATGAGACTGAGCTCCTGCTAGTTAGATGACTTCCAACTTGGTAGCTGATATTCAGCTCTATTGATTTGATAGATATAAATGGAAGTGGCTGTTTAGCAAAACGTCTTTGAGCGTCACTTATAAGAGCAAATAAAGATCCACTTATCATGGTGAACGCATCCGAGATTTGACAGAATAAAAAGATTGAACTTGACAAATAGTGATCCAACACTCATTTACAACTATATTTTAGCTGTCTAGTTTACCACAGCCTTACACACACACACACACACACACACACACAAGGGACACGAATTGTTGAAACTTTGTAGGTGGAATTCAACTGTGTAAAGGTTGTGCAACAGTTTGGAGTCTCCGTTGTCGCATTTTGCGTTTCATAATGCGCCACAGGTCTGGACTCTGAAGTGCAGGAATACCAGTCTAGTACTCGCACTCTTTTACTGCGAAGGGAAGCTGTTGTAACACATGCAGAATGTGGCTTGGCATTGTCTTGCTGAAATATGCAGGGACGTCTGAAAAATATGCTGAAAAAGACGTTGCTTGGATGGCAGCATATGTTGCTCCAAAACCTGTATGTACCTTTCAACATTAATGGGGCCTTCACAGATGTGCAAGTTACCCATGCCATGGCCACTAACACACCCCCATACCATCCATTTCATCCATCCATTTTCAACACCGCTTATCATGGTTAGGGTCACGGGACGCTGGAGCATATCCCAGCTGACTTCGGGCGAAAGGCTGACTACACCCTGAACTGGTCGCCAGTCAGTCACAGGGCACATATAGACACGGACAACCATTCGCACTCACATTCACACCGTCACTGAGTGGGAACTGAACCCACGCTGCCTGCGCCAAAGTCAGGCGAGTGTACCACTACACCATCAGAGACTTCACCCCGATACCATCTCTGGCTTTTGAACATTGTGCTGATAACAATCCGGGTGGTCCTTTTCCTCTTTACACAACATCCCAACCTCATTGGAATTTGATTTTGCATCCATCCATCCATCCATTTTCCGAGCTGCTTATCCTCACAGGAGTGCTGGAGCCCATCCCAGCTATCTTCGGGCACGAGGCAGGCCACACCCTGAACTGGTTGCCAGCCAATCGCAGGGCACATAAACGAACAACCATTCTCACTCACATTCACACCTACGGGCAAATTAGAGTCATCAATTAACCTAGCATGCATGTTTTTGGGGTGTGGGAGGAAACCAGAGTGCCCGGAGAAAACCCATGCAGGCACAGGGAGAACATGAAAACTCCACACAGGTCCTCAGAACCCTGGTCCTCAGAACTGTGAGACAGATATGCTAACGGTAGTCCCCCACCGTTATATATACTGAATTCTACTAATAATCACATTTCTGTACTCATGTTTTACTCCTATATTCACCATAGTTACGAGGTAGATCTAATTTGCCAGTCATGAGTTTGACTGATATAAAACAAAATAGTTATGAGAACCATGAACTACCGGTACATTTTTCCCTGGAAATAAATTCCAACGAGGATAGAATAGACGCGTTTGTTCATGTCATTAAACCGTCAATACAATCAATCAATTCACAAATCGTGTGGCATTTATACAAGGCAATAAAAAAAAAAGTGATGCTTATTTATAATGGCATGTTTTGACAAAACTCAGCAACGATGAGAATTTATACCATTTGCTTTTCCCGCACTGGAGAGCCAGCTGTTGCGCAGTCTTGCTAATAATAACCAAGCAGTCGTATGAATGTAGGGAGCCATCCTTATATGGAGAAGGAGCCCCCGTGGAGTCACAGAGTTATCTCATGCAAAGCAGTCATGTATGCCCAGTGGCAGAATGACCCCTCCATTAAAAAAGGCTTCAACATGCTGAGACCATTCCCCCGTACCTCCCTGAGTGACTGCAAGCATGCGCGCCAACATGACTTGAAAAGGTCTCAGCGTCAGCAGCTCAGTCACAAGACATTCATGGTGGTTGTTTGGTGGTAAACTGGCCTCATTTGCATGGTGCCATAAAATGTACAAAGCCCAGAGCAGCCACAAGCCACAAATGTCACTTGTGTGAAGAATGAGAAGAAGGATGAGCACCACTGTGAGACCCACGTGGATCGCGTCAGTTCTGATTAGACCATGTTTGACATTTTGGCCTGTAAGCTTTGGGAATTTTTATTTCAAATGGTTACAATGCAGTGTGTGCGTGTGTGTCTGTGTGTGAGAACATTGAATCCTCTACATCAGGTGACAGTCAAAAATCAAGTTCTATTTGCATGTTTTCCTTCCCTTGTTGCTAAATAGCAAACTTCTCAAGAGGACTTTCACATTTTTGACTGTTAGATAGATATTACATTTTTACATTAACTGATTATATTTACATGCTAAACAAAACATGCATTGGTTTCTAATAAGCAAAACAAAGCAAATGTATTTATATAGCGCATTTCATAAACAAGGTAACTCAATGTGCTTTACATGATTAAAAGCATTTACAACAAAGAAAAAATATAAGTACAATTTAAAAAAACGTACAGTGCAAGAAATATCATTTAAAAGTGGAAATGCTCTAAAAAGAATGAGAAAAAAGAAGAGTTTTTAAGCTGGACTTAAAAACATTCACACTTGGGGCTTATTCCATTTGTGTGCTGCATAATAGGTAAATGCTGCTTCACCATTTTTGCTTTGGACTATACCATTAGCATTTCTTCCATGTATTTTTCCATGTACAAACCTTACAGTGATTTATAGACCAGTAACAGAAAATCATTCAAATCTATTCTAAAGCTTACTGGGAGCCAGTGTAAAGACTTTAAAATTGGAATAATATGCTCTGACCTCTTTGTTCTGGTCAGAACCCGAGCTGCAGCATTCTGAATGAGCTGCAGCTGTTTAATGCTCTTTTGGGGGAGTCCAGTCAGAAGACCATTACAATAGTCAAGTTTGCTACAAAGCATGTAATAGTAGAAGTTGAACCATCCATTGAAGACTATCAATTGCTGTCGTCCATCCATCCATCCATCCATTTTCTGAGCCTCTTCTCCTCACTAGGGTCGCGGGCATGCTGGACCCCATCCTAGCTATCATCGGGCAGGAGGCGGTGTACACCCTGAACTGGTTTCCAGCCAATCGCAGGGCACATACAAACAAACAACCAGTCGCATTCACATTCACACCTACGGGCAATTTACCTAGCATGCATGTTTTTGGGATGCGGGAGGAAACCGGAGTCCCCGGAGAAAACCCACGCAGGCACGGGGAGAACATGCAAACTCCACACAGGCGGGGCGGGGATTGAACCCCGGTCCTCAGAACTGTGAGGCAGACGCTCTAACCAGTCAATCACCGTGCCGCCAGTTGCTGTCGTATGAATTTGAAATTGATTTCCCCCATAGGAACTACTGTAATGGAAATAGAAATATTCCTTTCAAGAGTTAAATTTTTTTTTTACTATGCAGGTAACAGTTTAACATTCATAACTTCTCTGCAGCTATAAAAAGTTAACTGCAGTACAATGCAAAGTCAAAACAGTCAATCGTGTACTCACACATAAAAACAACAAAAAGACAGAAAAACACACTTGTGGAGTCGTGGTGAGACCTTTGGATGCTCAATGAAACCTCTAAAGTTTTGTGGCCAAAATTTCATTTGAATTGTTCCACTGTAGAGCCACAAAAACAGGAGCATAAAAGTGAAGACAAGCAAACAGAAAATATTACTTATGTTTCTTTTCCTGTACTTGTCTTTTTTTTAAATGATTATAATTCAGCAGTTATACGTTACAGCAAAATAAACCTGAATATGTAGATTATTAATAACATCATCCATTTACCACAATGTCATCTATGAATCTGCTTTCAGAAAAAAAATGTCCTATTCATTGTCATAATTAATATGATATCTTAACGAAAATTCTTATTGTAAAATAAGAATAAAATGAAGGGCGGCACAGTGGGTGACTGGGTAGCACATCCGTCTCACAGTTCAATTCTGGGACCCTGCTTCCTACGTTCAGTTTACATGTTGTCTCCGTGCCTGCGTGGGTACTCCGGTTTCCTCCCACATTCCAAAAACAGGCTTCTTAGGTTAATTGAAGTCTCAAAATGGTCAGTGTGAATGTGTGAATGGTTGCTTGTGTTGTTTAAAATAAGGACTTTAAACGAATAATTATGGACAATAATCTATCCATCCATCCATCCATTTTCCATACCGCTTATCCTCACTACGGTCGTGGGCGTGGATGGATGGATGGATGTCTGAAATAATACAAGTTACTAAAAAAAAATGTACTTTAGAGACAAAGAAGGAAAGTCAGGTTTGAGTTGCTGGTTATCAGAAGTTTTTTACCAATTTCTGGCCTTCTGGGGTAGCACGAGCCTTGCCTTGACATTTGGATCATTTGATGCGTACAGCCTTCAAATTTTATCAAAATACCTCAGTGGAAAAAAAGGAGCAGAAAAGGCCCAAAGCTGAATGCAGCCTCTTCTAGGTATTTGGACATGCGAGAATTGCGTGTTTGTGTTTCAGCACACACTATTTAATAAAACACCATATGAATGTTCCCAAACAGCGCTACAGTGTAACTCTGTGGCTCCAATCACATGTTGTCAAAGATTGAGCCTTTTAAGGGACACCTTTGTTTTCCTCTATGACTCATCACAAACAGAATCAAAAATGGTGTTTGCAGTGATGAATGTTATCCAGTTGAAACGCAAACACATACAGGGCTGAGATTAAATGGAGAGGTGGGCAGTAACGCGCTACATTTACTCTTTTACATTTACTCAAGTAACATTTTCCATAAACTGTACATGTCAGGGTACTTTAAATGCCCCGTACCTTTTACTTTTCCTTAAGTATTTATGTGAAGAAGGATCGATACTTTTACTTCATCACAATGACCGACACGCGGTTCGCTACTTTTATTTCTCCATTCTTGCGTGTGCATGTCTATTTTTAGACTCCATCTTCGACTTTCGCATAGGGTGCCCGTTGCACCAATCAAACGGGATCACTAATGTCATTTGAGTCCAATTCACCAATCAGACGACACAAGGCAGTCACATGACCGCACACGTAGCCTTCACGAGCCAATCAAAATGACTCATTTTTGACCAATCAGACGACACAAGGCAGTCACATGACCGCACACATAGCCTTCGCGAGCCAATCAAAATGACTCATTTTTGGGGGGAAAACAGCCGCGGGACTGTTTATTTTACAGACTCCAAACAACAACAGCTTTATAATGCAGCTCTTAAATTGTGACTTGCCAAACTTGGATATTAAAGCCCACTTCTAACTTGAGAAAACACCTTGCGGTGAGTTACAGATGTTTCTATTGTTGTTTTGGCAGTGGATATGGCAAAATTAGCACTATTCCTATGGTGTCGCACACGCACGCACACACACAATCAATAAGTCTCTTCAGCAAACAACTTCCTCATAAAGTCATTTAAGCGACTAAAGCAAATAATGTTTCTGTAGCGCCCAATATATGTGTTGTTGGTTTTTGGGCAGTTAAGAATTGAAATGGTGACAGGTGTGTGTCGACTCCCATATATTATTATTTTTATATTTGATTTGATGTTTACGGAAGCGTATTGCTGCCACAAAAAAAAAAAAAAAAGATGATAAATTTCATGTCATAACGTGATCTGGTTCACGTTATAACGTGATAAACTACATGTTATAACGTGATTAATTTCATGTTATAATGTGATTTGTTTCACGTTATACCGTAGAAAGTAATCACGTTAAAACGTAATAAATTCTTCCGATTCGGGTCACTGGCGGAGTCCTTTTAGCGTCTTATGTATCAAAGTTATATATCTACGCTGCTCTTCTATAATACTAAAAAATAAGTCTGAGTGTTTAAAAAGATTGAAGACTGAAAAAGAAGACACACATGTTCATAGGGCTTCGCCAAATTGGCTTTGCCAGCGACCTGAACCGGAAGTTATTGCTTCGAAATGGTGCATGTCTGCAGAATGGATAGTTCGGCTCATTTAAACGAGTTGATTAAGTTCTCTTTCATGCTTGGGTTGAGACATGGTGAGATTTTACAGTTATTGAGCCTTGGACGGCCTTGTAATAAGTATGCGCACTCTAAGACGTAATTTAAAGTGCATGGGACTGTACAGGGAGAGGAATCAGTCCGACCCCCTGGACGTAGTGTCATTTCTAATGGATCAGCTGGAGGGGGACGGAAGGCTCCACGGATACAAAGTATACCATCTCCGCTGCATCCAAGCTGCGTTTGTTGTGACCCAGAGTACCGTGAGACATCTGCTTAAGTTTTTAGACCTACGTGGTGTTGAGCAAAGGCAGAGAAACCGCTTGACCCGAGATACGTACGTTAACCCTGGGCCTACTTTCATGTGGCATGTTGACTCGTACGACAAACTAAAGCCTTTTGGTCTTTGCATCAATGGAGTGAATGATGGCTTTTCAAGGCTCATGGTTTGGCTTGATGTCTACTCAACAAACAGCAACCCCAAATCATCGCTAGTTATTTCATATCCAAAGTTGAGAAGAGGATGGGGACACCTGCCCACCTGCGCAGATTTGGGGACAGAAAACGTCACAGTGGCAGCGATACAGAGATTCCTACACTGGAGTACGGATGTGGATCGCCACGTCGGTAACTACTTCATTTCTGGGTCCAGTAATCACAATCAGAGGATGGAAAGCTGGTTGGCCTTTTTGAGAAGGCATCATGCTCAATTCTGGATGAACCGTCTCCAGGAACTCAAAGACAATGAAAGTTTTTTTGGGAAACTTCTTGGACAAACAGCTAGTATTGCTTACTTGCCTGAATGTCATAGAGGTAGGCATCATGTAAATAAGTAATAATTAGATATCTATCTGTCTATCTGTCTGTCTGTCTGTCTGTCGTTGCTGTATGTTTGTATCTCTCTCTCTCTCTCCCCCTACTCGTTTTATATACCCTTTACTTTTTCAATGAATGTAAATATTCACGTTCACAGGTAGGTACCTTCCCTTTTCTTCCTTCCTTTAGCTTCTGTTTTTACCTCCCTATTCTTTTCATCTTTCCTCCTCCCTCTCCTAAACACTCCTTTACTCTGTCCCATATCTAATTCTTTTGAGCTGTTTTGTCTCTTCTGCCTTGTTTGTTTCTTTGAATTTCGATGCTGTATTTTTAAATGTTTTCTTCAATCTCTCCTTCCTCTCTTTCTCTCCTTCTTTGCACTGCTCTCTCCTTCCCTACCTTTTTCTTTTTCTCTATACACTTTTCTCAACATTAAGTCACTACATGCTAGGCCTTCAAAAACGGCTGTTTATAGTTTGGATAATTCCTGATTTTTTTTTGGACTGTGTGACATAAAGGCCTTTTACTACCACACATTCACCCATTTTATCAAAAAGACAGTACAGTATACAGTATCTTTGCGTGTGTCATATTGACTCAAAATAGAAAACGTTTCTTATTTGTTGTTCTTCTGCAGGAAGAGCTGCAGTAAGTTCCTCACTTGTGGAATACCCACATTATCCGCAACAGTAGAAATGCAGTCGCTCCAAGTGGACGTCCAATTCTGTTGTACACTATCCCTCATCTCTTTGGAGGACAAGATAAAGTAAAGCAGTTCTCTCATGAGGCAGTGCAGACCTGTAAACAGGAATGCCCACAGAGAGGACCATATCCTTGTGATGAGACTGTATTCAACTTGTGCTGCCTTATAATGATAGAAAATGTCTTACACTCACCCACCACAGCAGATGAGGCCATAGAGCTGTATCTCTTCCTGAGCGCAGACACACTTAAAAACCTATAAATTTCTATTTTTGAGGTTAATCACTACTATTTTTTTCTGTTCATTTTAACTTCCTGTAAAAAATAGTGTCTTTACAAAATATTTTGCTACATTTGACAGGCCCCTGGCAACAATTAATCCAGCATGGCAATTATACAGTGCTACACCATGTGTCCTTCTCATCAACATAAGAGGTCCTTGTCTGCCAGAAGTCTGAGCCTGCTGATCCACCAAGCAGAAATAAAACATGAAGACTGGGAGCCTATTGTTTGGTTCCTGTTTGTCTGGGAAGAGAGACTATGTCGAGAATGAGCTTGAAACTACACTATAATCTGATACAGTGTATCAAATAGTTACATTTATAGTTTAATTGTCAACTTTATTGTTGTGGTATGAAGATGCCATGGTGATCCCAAATTAATTCTGGCTCAGACATTTAAAATTATTGGATGTCTAACAAATCATCCACCCATCCATTTTCCGTACCGCTTACCCTCACAACGGTCGCAGGCCTATCCCAGCTGACTCTGGCCAAGAGGCGGGGTACACCCTGAACTGGTTGCCAACCAACCGCAGAGTGCACATAGACAAATCCTCTTTTTCTGAAAATGTAATAGCCCTGGATTGAGAGGCTGTTATCACAGAGAGGTTCATTTGTTATAAGAGGAATTTATCTGAATGGAGCAACAGATTTTAAATTTATGAAGAATGAACAGGAATACAACATTTACAGGTATTTCAAAATGTGGCGGTGTGTGTTGGTGAGATCAAGTTGACATGTGATTTGTACTTAACGGGAATGGGCACCCAATCCTCATTTATTTTTCATTGATACCAAAGGCTGTGATTGGCTGGCAACAGTTTAGGGTGTACTCCGGCTCTCGCCCGAAGTCAGCTGAGATAGGCACCAGCACACCTGCAACCCTAGTGAGGATAAGCTGTTAAGAGAATGGATTGATGGATGATACCACAGGCATGTTTCAACTCTGATGTCTCCAATGTGGGTCGATTTTAAAGTTGTTTTTTTTTGTTTGTTTTTTAAAATCAGGAATGTTATAGTCTCTTACTGAAAACGTTTTGTGAACAGCTAAAATGAAAAAGCCAAATTATTTAACAAATGACTAGAGATTAGAAAATTAACAATTTTTTAAATAAGGTTACTGTACTTGTTTTTCAACATTTCTCATTTCTTAAGAACCAACGAGATAGGTCTTCACACCTCACCCATTATGATTACAAATAAAATAAAGCAAGAATTAATATTCAGTTCCCCATTTGCAGCTGTGTATTTATTTCCAATTAGATTTGGATTTTGGTCACAACATGCAGAACAGCAATCACAAATTGCGTCTCCACAAAACAGTGTAACACCAGACCGTTGACACAATTATCACCTTGGTAATCAACAGGTAACAACTTTAAAAGGATGTTCTGTACGAACACGGCAGATAAAAAGCTTTGTGTATTTGTAAACATTTTGTAAAGTCAGTAATTCTCACTGTGGCTTAGTCCCTGAAAGAGTAATTTATTACTGACGTAAACTATGCTGAACTGAAAGGAGCTTTCAGCAACAAGTATGCTATCCATTTCAGTGTGTAATTCTGGGTAAGAAGTGTGTCCATGGCACTTCCAGAACTGGCCCACAGGTATGAGCTACTGGACGTCTTGCTAGTCCATCTGCTGGTGTGAACAGGATTGCAACCTTGTCAACAGAGATAAGATCTGACCCTGTGGCAAACCTTAACAGTTTTCTAAGTCCTGCATTATCCAGTCCTCTGATTGATTGATTCTCTGCTTGAGTAGTAGGAGATGCTGTCAGCAGCATCAAAAGCTTTTTTGTTGTTGGCTTTTTATCCTGATACATTTGTAAGAGATCTTGTGGGTTCACAAATGCTTCTTTTAGGGGGTGCTAACAATTAATGACAATTTTGCTGCTGCATATCTTGGTTTTTGGATCAACTGCTTGTGTGCCACTTTTAGAAGGATGCCATTCAAATTCTCTTTTGTTGGAAGAGTTGTTACATCCAAGCGGTCCAGAAGATCTAATAGTTCATCTTTGTCCTCATCTGAAAGGTCATCTTTCAAGGCAATCCTTTCAGCAGTTTTGATTGTCCGTTGCAGTCGGAGTTTGTCCTTTTTTGTAGCAGCACCAAACCAGACTGTGATGGAAGAACACAGGACTGATTCGATGACTCCTTTGTAGAACTGCCTCAGCAGCTCTTGTGGTAGGCCGTGCTTTCTCAGAAGCCGCAGGAAGTACATCCTCTGCTGGGCCTTTTTGAGGACGGAGTTGATGTTGATCGCCCACTTCAGGTCCTGAGAAATTGTAATTCCCAGGAACTTGAAGGTCTCGACGGTTGACACAAGGCAGCTGGACAACGTGAGGGGCAGCTGTGGCGAAGGATGCCTCCTGAAGTCCACGATCATCTCTACAGTCTTGAGCGTGTTCAGCTCCAGCCGCTCCACCTCCTGTCGATATGCAGACTCGTCACCGTCCTTGATGAGGCCGATGACAGTGGTGTCATCTACAAACTTCAAAAGTGTTTTGCCTGTTCTAGGAAAGTTTTGTAATGGCGACGGTTTGAGCCCAACTGACTATTTCTGTTTGCATTATTTTCCTATCGGAATGAAAGAAATTGTGCTTGACCTTTCTACTGTTCATCATATTAAAAAACAACATTGTCACTCCATTCAAGCCAATGGGCTATTTTATAGGACGTGTACTAGCATTTATAGAAAATATTACACGTTTCTTTCAGACAGCACTGTTGAGCATGTGATTATCAGACTCACAGTTGGGAGATGTCCGATAGAATATCGGCTCTCTGGCCTTTCTGTTTGACATTTGTATGTCCTTGTGTACAAATATTAGGGTAAATTACATACTGGATATAAATTTAAAAGTTCAAACCCATTGACGTACCTGTTTTTACTTCTGGAGACACTTTCCATTTATTTATTATTAATAGTTATGTCTAACCATTGACTGATGAACATCAGGACGTGAAGATACTTTTGTAACCTTTTCCAGTCCTAACTACAACCCAATTGAGATGCTGTGGCATGACCTTAAGAGAGCTACTCACACCAGACCTCCCAGGAATCTTGTTGAACTGCAACAGTTTTGAAAAGAGAATTGGTCAAAAATGTATCATGATCGTTGTGCACGTCTGATCTGCAGCAACAGGAAACATTTGCTTGAGGTTACTGCTGCCAAAGGAGGGTCAACCAGTTATTAAATCCAAGGGTTCACCTACTTTTTCCTCTCTGTCCTGTGAATGTTTACGTTATGCTCTATAAAAATAGGAAAACATTGTTCTATAAAAATAGGAAAACATCCATTTTCTGAGCCGCTTCTCCTCACTAGGGTCGCGGGCGTGCTGGAGCCTATCCCAGCTATCATCAGGCAGGAGGCGGGGTACACCCAGAACTGGTTGCCAGCCAATCGCAGGGCACAGACAAACAAACAACCATTCGCACTCACTTTTACACCTACGGGCAATTTAGAGTCAATTTAGAGAATTCATGCATGTTTTTGGGATGTGGGTGGAAACCGGAGTGCCCGGAGAAAACCCACGCAGGCACGGGGAGAACATGCAAACTCCACACAGGCGGGGCCGGGGATTGAAACCCGGTCCTCAGAACTGTGAGGCTGACGCTCTAACCACTCGACCACCGTGCCCAAAGTATACATATAATAATAATAATAATAATAATAATATTTTTTTATGTGCCTTTGGATATAACAGTTGAAGCTTGCAGTCTCTGTCGCCCAAACGAATGCAAGCGTACGTACCGCGCTGGGCACATTCAAGTGAATGAAAGCGATCAGAGCCTTTCAATATATCCCCACTCTTCTCTTTTATTCGCGCTCACGTCCTCTCTCTGTAGCAACCTGCTTGTTCCTTAACTGCCACTGTATATTTTTATGAATGAATGAAAGTGATAAAATGCAATATACCGTATGTGTATACCGTATATCAAAAACCTATACAGGCTCGCCGTTCACAGCGTCCATAGATTAAATCACTCAATGTGTGGGTATGAATAGCCAACTGTCCTTTCTTTCGTGATGGTCCAGTCCTAGTCGGGCCTTAGAGTGAGGTCCATTACCAAATATGGCTCTTTACCGATGAAGGGGTACTCTGACATTATTTATTATGTTCTCTCTGTTACATAGTTATTGTGTAAATGAGTGTGTGTGATTTTTTTTTTTTCTTAATTCGTTCACACACTCACACACACACACACACACAAATACACACAAAGAAAAACACCCCCACCATTTTAAAAGCCTCGGATGATCCGCAGACATTGTGGCGGTCATTTAGGCGGGCCGTGCACGCACACTCACGAGTTCAATGAGGGCATTTGAATAAGGGGGAGCACACGGGGGGGTTGATGTTAACACTTTGGGGACCATGTGCCCATGTGGCCTGAATGAGGACTGTTCCGCAGAATTGTGGACTGGATTTGTGTGTGTGTGCGTGCGTGAACGTGTTTGTGTAAGTGTGTTTGTGTGTCACTTGGCCAACAGAAGCATTTGTGGAAAACTTTAATGCTGTAGAAGAGTTAACAAACAACAGGTGTGCGCTTAACAACAGGTTGAAAAACATTGTAAAAGCATATGCTTTTGTGTGTGTGCGTGCATGCATGTATGCATGTGTGCGTGTGTGTGTGTAGGTATGTGTGAGTTCAACTGTTCAACTGATCTCGGGCGCCATCTGAACACTTGGGGCTTACCACAGAAGAGGTATGAGTACAAATGCTGGCAGCTTTCTTTAGTCTCATCACATTGTCTCCTCTGGCACCGCACCCACTCATATTTCCCATCGTCTACCATGCCACTGATGTGCACATATGCATAGTTAAGCATTTGGAAATCCCCCCCAGCTATAAAACACCTTTATTTTTAATGAATGTACATAGGTTTCTTGTCAAAAACATCAGTGAATTCATTCATCTTTGGCTTATAGAATGATAGAGATGGACTGAGTGATAGTATAAAATAGTAGAACATTTTACAAAATGTACAGGAACCAGTGGAAAACTAGTATCTAATATCTAACTAATATCCTGTGTAATAAGCCGTTTACTGTATTTGTGACACTAATTAAATTACGGTGGCCGACTGATTAGCACATCTGCCTCTCAGTTCTGAGGACCAGGGATCAAATCCCGGCCCCGCCTGTGTGGAGTTTGCATGTTCTCCCCGTGCCTGCGTGGGTTTTCTCCGGGCACTCTGGTTTCCTCTCACATCCCAAAAACATGCATAGTGGGTTAATTGAAGACTCTAAATTGCCTGTAGGTGTGAATGTGAGTGTGACTGGTTGTTTGTTTGTCTGTGCCCTGCGATTGGCTGGCAACCAGTTCAGGGTGTACCCCGCCTCCTGCCCGATGATAGCTGGGATTGGCTCCAGCACTCCTGCGACCCTTGTGAGGATAAGCGGCTTGGAAAATGGATGGATGGATCGATGAATAATTAAATTAATGTTCCGTAAAAATATTCTAAATATTGAATACAACACTTTGAAACTGATCTATCGACCTTTGTTTGTGGACTGTCTTCTGTTGTAAATAATAGAAACAAGCAGATAAATAAATCTAACAAATGTCCCGTGTGATGAGATAAAAGACTTCAATTGTTGACATTTAGGAAAATAAAGTATCCAAACACATGTAACAGTATGGTAAATTTGAGTTTTTGAACCAAAAAAAAGCATTATCAAAGTATCATTCAACATTCAAAAGGGTTTATTGAAACGATTATGCACCAGACATCGAGAAAATCCCCCCCCAGCACCCCCCCACGCACCATACCCCCACATAGAAAGAAAAAAAACTGACATGATGCACAGTGTAGATAGAGAAAAAAAGAATAAACAGACTCAACAAATGTAAGTGAAATAAGATATAAAATGAATGAGGCATATGTGTGCATTCAAAGCAACTGGTGCATTGTGGCTTTAAGCAAAGCAAATTTAGAAATATCTGCCATGTATGCGTATTGTCTTTTTTGTGTATATAATGTTCAGCACCAGTTTTAAAAGTCGAAAATACTACACAAATAAAAACGAACTCCAACCAGTTGAGGACTGTTTTGTTGCTGTGGAAGGTTTGCTCATGATGCTCACGTTGCTAGGAAACATCCAGTTAGTGATAAAGTGCTGAAGGATTTAAGAGTAAATTCTCATGAGAGCATGTTGAATTTCTACCAAAGAGTCTTTGAAGAGGAATGCCATCATTTGAGAAGGGACCACTATTGATTTCATTAACTAATCCTCAGATTTTGGCCACTTTGGCGAGTGACAATCAGATGGAGAGCAGCGTCACTTCCATCATTAGCAAGGCGCTCATGCGAAACAAACACAACCACCTCGGTTAAATCCTATAGATGTACATTTCGAATGCACATACAGTAATGCTTAGCAGAATCCTACCCAATTACAGCATCATAAATTAATGCATGGTGGGGTGGGGGAATTAATGAGGCAGGCAACAAGAAATTAATCTTTCGATGAATTGCAAGCATGTTATCTTACATGATTTGAGATAGCATAATTGGATATATCGTAAAGTTGAGGGGCTGGGGATGGGTTACCCTGTCCACATGGCAGGTTCTTAGAAATGAATGTTTGCATAATTGAGCAGAATGAGAGTGTTAAAAAAAATCAGTGCCTTCACTGGGAGGAAAAATAAGTCGTTATGTTAATCAGTTGTGATTTCCCCCCACCCCAACAAGGGTTCAGCTATAATGCAGCTGAAGTTTTTGAAGATAGAGTGTGTCTGCTGGGACAGTAAATGATACATATTGTTTACAGAATGTAATCCAATCCGGGAGAATGTTTGACTATTTTCTAATGTCTAAATAAGAATCCTCTTAGTGTATGGAAATTTAGTTCTAATTAAATATAATTAAATGAAAGTAAATATTGCTGGTGCTGTATGAATATTAAACATACAGTATAATGAGAATGACGTAAACGTCTTACTTCTGTAGTCAGTTTCTGTGCTAAAAATAAAATCAAATATTTGATACAGTAACTCATTATAAACAGAAATAAAGATTTACTGCCTCTTAAAAATGAGTCATATTCATTACCCATTTCCTATGTCTAAACGTGAAGAGGTTTCTTGTTTTAAGCATCCCTAAAATCGAGGTCATCTCTCAGGTCAGCGCCCTCTTTTCCCCCCTACTGAGCTTCCAGTGTCCGCTCCCACACTTTCTTTGGGGTTAGCTCTTCTTATCCTTTGATTTCTCTTCCCTCTCTCCTGTCTCCATTAGTTCACTTCAAGATGATCTACAGATGCAGGCCCAAAGGCTGTCGGCTTTGTTTTATCCACCTCACTCTCCCTTCTCATCTCCTCTTCTGATCTTCTGTTTTTCACTTAAGCCCATGACTGATTGCTGTGCAGCTTTGTCCTTTTTTCTTTGCAAATGCGAATGGGGGGGGGGCTTGTGGTGGGGGTCATCTAGGTCAAACACTTTACGCACACATTGGTGCAAATTAATATGGTCACATCAGTGATGTGGGACTCTCTTGTTTGACCCACTCACCTTTGCTGCGGACCACTGGGGGTAGAAACTGCAATTCTTGTTTTTTGCTCAAATTGCTTTGGTCTGTCCATCATATTGTGATGGCCCAGTACTAAGTCCAGCAGAACGGTACAAAATCCTGTGTGCTAAATGTTTCATATTGACAGTGTTTTTCTACTAATAGTCATCTATACTATCGTGTACCAGGTGTGTGTGTGTGGGGGGGGTTGATCCCCTTGATGCCCTAAGTGCCCTTTTGTCAACTTTTTTTTTTTGCATAGGTGTCACAGTGAGTGAAAGCATGTCTGTGGCCTTTCCCCAATAATATATAATGCACCTTAGCTGAAAATATGTTTAACACCCTAGTGAGGAGGAGCGGCTCATAAAATGGATGGATGGATGGATAAAACTAATTAAGGAATGTGTTTGAATTTCCATGTAACATTTACATGTTCATACATGTACATGCGTGAGAGTGCAGCATGACAATTTTATCCATTACATCAATGACTTTGTGTGTGCATAAATGTGTGCCATTTATGATGATGTGAAAGTGTCTTGCTCTAATGAGAGTGTATTCAATAAGGAACAAAAGGCACACATTCAGTGAGACAATAACACAAAAACAAATTGATCCTATTCTATTCTGCTCCTTTGTAACATACATTCACGCTCCACCCATCACGTTCTGTAGCATCCCCAAGTAGCACACAAAGTAGGGGGTTCTTAATAAAATTTGTGATGGACTTACAGTTGTGCAGTAAATACAAACAAGAATAGACATAACTTTGCAAGTGTGCTTAGGCTGATCCGGGTTCAAGTATGTTCATCGAGACAGAACTAGTAAGAAACGATTACAAGTCTTATACAAGCATTTGTGCAAATAAAGGCCTACTCTCAAATAGTGGACTTCAAATAACAGCCTGATCCAGTCTGCAGCTCAGTATATGTACACCACAGCCACCGGAGGAAATCCAATACAGTATGGCTGAATTTGTCTATAATTGCTTCAAGCTGTTGAAGAGACTCTCCACGCTTCACTCTTTTAACCACAGGTACATGTGAAATTATAAATATAGTCAACAATTATTGTAAAACACAATATATACAGTGTACTGCATATTGTACAGTATATTTTATTGGTACTGCTTGGCACACATATGCCTGAAAACTTATATTTTGGTTGTGAAAGATCATGCGATAGTACATGGTATTTTTGATTGGCCGTTACATCTGCGACCTTACGATGCTGTTCACCGGTGATTCGCATTTTGAATTGCAGCAAAACACACAGTCGACCACTCATGAAAAGTAGTTGCTGAACGTTGCACACTGTGCAAGAGTTCAGCCACATCATTCTGTGTGCTTAGTCTGGCATCATCTCCAAATTTTCTCAACACAGTGTGTGTGCATGTGGGGAAAAAAACCAAAACATTCAAGACTTTTTGTTGGCGTCAAAGTGTTGATTGGCGTCCAAGTAGCATGAAGTGTCTTCTTTGAAGTCCAAAAAGAAAAGCGAGTTCAGGCTCACTTTCCCGCCTCTTGCCACTCCCTTTGTGAGTCGGTGAACTTGCTCTTCTTGGAAGAGACACAAAGGCTACAGAGGAGAAAGAAAGGCCCTAGAATGGCCGCGACCACCACAGACAAATCTTTTCACCAGCACTGACCGTTGGAGCCACCAGCACAATGCTCACTTAAGTGTGTGATGTGCAGTGTGTGTCCCCACACACATTCCGACACACCTCCACCTCATTCCATCTATGGCTCTTTTTTTTTTTTACACATTTAAACAAACAGGAATATGATCACCAGCAGATTGCAGATTTGTATTGCTATGAAAGGCAGCCTGATTAGTAGTTGTATCATGGTCATATGACATAAGTAACAGAAAATGTAATTATTATCAGAAAATATCGACACCGAAATAAACGATTACAATTTACCCCATCACAGCTTATTATGTTGAGAAATGTAAGAGCAATAGCTCATATGTAAGGACTTTAGCTTTGGAACCGGAAGGTCACAGTTTGAGTCCCGCTGCAGACAAAAATTAATTGCAACTAGTTGTGGCAGAAATGTTAGTAGCCCCAGTCTCACATCAGGGACGTAATCACTGTCGCACTTCCAACACACTGACATCTCTCCTGTGTGGCCTGCTTCTTTGTGTGGAGTGCAACAAAAATAGACAGCAGAGTGTAAAGTGAAGTATAATTAAAAAAAATACAGTTCAACTTCAATTTGATCAGTTCTTATTGTAGTGGCTCGTGTAGTATTTGGGTCTGGGGGAGGAATCAGATCCCAAATTAGAGTCTTGTGCTCAAACCCTAATATAAAGTTATCTGCCTCTTCATTTTCATAAAAATGTTTGGAATCAGTGTTAAGCATCACCGTCCTGCAGTGTCTCCTTGTCTCTGTCATATTCTAACATGAATTAAGAAATAGGATGTTTTATAAAAAGTTACGCAAAATAGTACGTTGATAACTAATCTATTTCCAACAGCAACACTGCAATGCATTATATTTTGTCTTTATGAAAAAATGATCGTTATTAATTCATTTAGTTTCCATTCGAGGCTTGTCACAGCAACTCTGCATTCACAAGTACGTCATTTCTGAAGTATTGTCATTGCCAAGTTATTTTCATGAACTTTAACCAAAAAAAATGGCCTTTAAAAGTAAACCAACCCATGTTATTAAGTTCTTGTGAGAGAATGCTGTCCCATATACATGTGACATTTATAATTCATATTTATATATTTTCTTAAAATCTTAGATTTAGGATGAATGTATTGCAAGAATGTGTCTCTCATTATCACCATCTGATCTGAATGTGTTACTTCATTCGAAGCTCATTGTGGAAAAGCCAAACTCTTGGGAAACTTCCTAGTTCACTTCCTTGGTTATGACCTCCTATCACTCAATCCCACCCACAATGACCCAGCATGGAAATTCCAGAGGAGGACGCAGTATGGGGGCTGCAAGCAGCATTCCATGCTTCACACTCGGGCAGATCTGAGAAACAAAAGGCAGGGAATAAAAGAAAAGGAGGGAGAAGATGGAAAGATTATGGGTCATAGTAGGAGAGGGAGGACACGCTGGGGAAGAAGGATGTCAAACAAGGGAAGGTAATGGGAAGAAGAGCTATACAACAATCTGAAGGAACCCCAGAGAGAGAGGGGAGGCCTGTAGGCCAGACTAGGCTCTCCTTCCCATGGAGTGTCCAGACACAAGACCACACTGAGTCGCGTTTTCTCACAGTACTGCCCTCAAACATCCGTCACATCCCATTACAGCCGATGCAGAACTCCCAAAGAGAGCTGGAAGGGCATGATGAAATTGGGGTCAAATGGAATTCAAAGGCATGTGATGAGGTCCATTGGTTACTGAATGTCTCATGGCGCTCAGACCTTTATCTCTCAATTGTGATGGCATCTCAAATTTAAGAGCACAAAGATAATGTTTTCCAAGATTGTTTTCATCTTTAACAGGCAAGATGATACTCCCGAAATTGAAAAAAATAAAAAGAATGATGGACTTCACATGAAATGAAACTGAAGAGCAACATGAATTGATTTCAGACAGTGAAAGAGCAAAATAGTTCAAATAGTTTGAGAGAGGTGTGAAAGAAGCAAACTACAATAGCCCTATTTAATCAGAGGAGGACTTGTTGTCATCTTAAATCAATATCCTGACATCTCCCCCGCAAACATCATGGGTGAAATGAACACTAACGAGTGCTTTGCCACACGCACGGCAGGTGAACAGTCAGTTGTAATGCGAAATGGTCACTCACCAGCCACATCTGGAAACAACATCAACAACGACAACAACCCCCATGTAGCCACACCCAGGGGACACGCCCACCAGAGATATGAATAGGGAAAATCAACACCTAAGGTTTGCAACCGAAGTAGCCTTTTGGATTAAAGATGAAACGTCTTCAACAACCAAGAAGAGTCCAGTGGCCTCGATTCAACTTTTTGGTGATCCGCAAAAGTAGGTCTCACATGTTATCGCTACTGAATTTGAGCATACACCACGACACAAATTTAGTCGTAAATCGAACAAAATATCATACATTTTGTTCAAAGTGGATGACACTAGAACCTCCAAAGTCAAAGCCCCAAAAGTAGTACCATTTTAAGTTCAACCAAAATTATCTGGAAAAAACAAACAAAGCATATAGTTTGAGCTGTCGTCATGCTAGATGTCAGCAAATCTTGTGAGACTTCAGCTCAGTGAGCCTCTAATGGAGTCGTACCACATGAATTTTCCTTTTTCTATAGGCTTTCTGAAAGTTTTAAAATGCCACTAGGTGACATTATCGCACTAGGTGACTAACACTTTTCTGTTCCGTCTCCATGACACACCTGTCAGGCGGGTGAGTAGTTTTTCTTTATTGTCGTTTTATTACATTTTATTATAAAAGTGGGTAATTTCTTTTTACACTTGTATGAGAGTTACGAATTTAAAAATATAAAGTATATATATGCAGTTCATAAAGCCATCGTCATAACCACAGTTTTAGTGTGCGACTAATTTAAAAAAAAATCTCATTATACTGTATGTTGAGAAAAATAATTGCAACTACAAATGCAACCACTGTAAAAGTTACATACAGTATATACATTGTTAATCATTTTATTTGCTAATTTGAAAGCAAATGCAGATATGATTTCCATTTTGTTTGGTGAAAAAAATTATTCTTTTTTTTTCTTTTCCTTTCAGCTTGTCGAGTTAGCAGTCACCACAGCATGTCATCTTTTTCCATGCAAGTCTATCTTTGGCATCCTCCTCACCAACGCCAACTGCCCACATGTTTTCCAGCACTAAATCTGACAATATTTTAAAAGATAATAATAATATACAGTATTTAGTAAACAATACCTTAGTATTTAAACTGCAGTGTGTTTTGTCCCAAATTCTACTAAATTCTCTTCACTTGTTCAATAGACTCATTGAAGTAATAAAGTATTTCTTATAGAGAATGCACGTGGTAAGCCATATCCATTGAATATGCATGTTACAATAACTGGGGGTCTGGCAGTGAATGAGTTAAGGACACACATACACACACACACACACACACGCACAGACAGAGAGACGGGTGCATTTATATACATGTGTTAAGGCTTCTTTCAGACCTCACTTCTCTAAGTGGGGGACCACCATGTGCCGGAGGCCGTCATCAGGACTTGGGGCCTCATTTTGGATGTGCGTTTGACCATGTTTGCCCTCTTCTCTACCATATGTTATCCTCCTCTCCTTTCACCCCCTCCTCCCTGAACACGATGACCACAGGTGGAAGAAGATAGATTTTTTTTTTTCCCAAAAGACAATTGAGAGTAGGATCCACTTGATGTCTTATGGAGTCACTTGTACAAGAATGTATTCAAACAGATGTACAATGAATGTCCCTCGAAAATGCTAGGATTGTATTAGTATTGGTCATTTTGGAGGTGGACAGAGAGGTGGGGCTACATAATATCCCAGCCAACCATTATTTGCATGTGAACTGACTGGTGAGAGTATGTCTAAGTTTTCTTTGTAGCAAATGCATTTTGAGTAAAGCTGGCTTGTCTGGTTATAGAAATATCTACAATCAAATGTCAACTGAAAGAGTGATGGATGTATATTTTGATTGGTTTCCATACTGTGGGAATCCAAACTGCAAAATTTGGCTGGCAGACTTCCTTCCATGTTACCAAGGCAACATGCCTTCCAAGGGGAGCAACCCACTTTGACAGTGTTTGACATTTCCCTTTAGCTGGGGCAAGCTAACATCATCAAATTGTACACATAAAATCAAATACATGAGCCAGGAAAAAGATCCATAAATGTATTATTTATACACACTTAGCCTGCTGTTATGATATGTATATGATAAAAAACGCTAACAACAAAGTAATGCTCTCCTCTTAACTGTGTTGTGGAAATTCTCTGGTCTGCTATCAATAAGACAATCGCTAGTAATACTTATTACTTAGTTATTCATCCATCTAATTTCCATAGTGCTTGTCGTCAGAAGGGTCACGGGTGAGTTAGAGCCTATTCCATCTGTCTTTGGGCGAAAGGATGGGTACACCCTGGACTTGTCCCTAGCCTATCACAGTACTCTAGTGATTAAAAATAATAAATACTGTATAACAGCAGAGCACAACTCCCACAGTACTGACTTCAGGTTAGATTCCAACCCTCGTTTTTCGCGGTTAATGGGGACCAGAACCCCCCCGCGAAAAGGTGAAAAACCGCGAACCGTTTTACGCTGATGGTCATCGTCATCTTCTTCCTCTTTGGCGCCCCGGAAGACGCCTTCGCAGGGGCACAGCGCTTCGGCGGCATTGTAAGGGCTTGCTTAACTAATCCAAAAAAATGATCGCTTAAACAATGAAAGTTATTGCGAAAACAACAGCGTGGACAAGACTTGCGAGACACAACAATGGAAGATGCTGGGTGAGGCTGCGATGATGCGCAGCCAATCAACTCACGGGATAAATCCACTCATGCTCTCATTGGTCGATGTCGCGTCGGGAACCAATCACGCGCCTTGTATGAGTGCCCGTACAGTATAGGCATGTACAGGCATGTACAAAGCCTCTGAGTCAACTCATCTCTTTGTTTGGCATGCAGGGAAACCTTCTCTCGCGCGCATCAACATGAAACAACGCGTATTTCCGCAATATGACTGCCGATATGGCTGTATTTAAAAAAAAAAAAAAAAGTATGAATATTTTGGAAAAACCCGCGAAGCACTGAAGCCGCAAAATGTGAAGCGCGCAGTGGCGAGGGAACACTATATATCAAATGCATTTTAATCAATAGCTGAACAATCATGAAAAGTTCCAAAATTCTGTAAACTTTTTTGAATTGGCTTTAACATGAGCATGAACTAACAGCTGACTGACATTGCAGTAATGTAATTTGCTGTCATTTAAAATCCATTGTGTTCTTGCTTTGTCGCTAGGCAATTTATTACCAAGGTTTAATGAAACCTTCATAGATGTATCATAACACAGCGAATGCACCAGGCCGAGGCCAAATTCCCAAAAAGTGTGGATGGAGAATGGTTCCATTCTGCAGATTCCAGAGGAGTGACCTTCCTGCTGTTATCAGAGCCTTGTCAATTTGGAATGAGCTGCTGGAAAAATGTCGAGGAAAGCCTCTGTTACAAGACATTCTGATGCATTCCTTTAAAATGATTGGATTGTTACTCTACTTTGGCCCTCTCTACTCATTTTTGTCAAATCACATTGTCTTTTTCTTTCTCTTTCTCTCACGTTTTCACATAATCCGATGAAAGTCTGAACGCACCGTAGTCTCTATCATTAACCTATGCTAATGCAGTAGTAAAGACATAACTACTGTGAATATACGTAAACGAAAACACGACTATCTGTCTATACATCCATCCATCCACTTTCTATAGTGTTTGTTTTCATTCGGGTCGTGGGTGAGCTGGAGCCTATCCCAGCAGACTACTGGTCGCCAGCCAATTGCAGAGCACATAAAGACAAACAATCATTCACAATCACATTCACACCTACAGACAATTTTGAGTTTTCACTTAACCTAATGTGTGATGATGATTCTGATTCTGATTCTGATTCTGATTCTGATTCTGATTTTTGGGATGTGGATGGAAGCCGGAGTACACGGAGTACACATCATCCCATAATTATCTTTGTAGTAGTAAGACCAATAATAGTTATGTTAAGAAAAATACCTCTATTGTTACTGCTATTCACCATAGCATTACTGTTATTAATTCAATTATTTTTATACACATTGTTTGGTCTATCTTTCCATTTCATTTATTTATCACTGTCTGTCCTCTGTCCCTCTTAACAAGCGCAAAGAAAAAAGATATTCCTTTTTAAGAGAATTGTTTGATGTTGTTGGGAACATGTTGTTTTGATAATATAAAAATCAAGACAACAAGCGTGACTTTTTTTTATATTCTCAGTAAGAGCATTGTAGATTTTTTTCTCCCTCTTCATTTTTGTCCCCTAAATAGTTTATCCCAAAACACTGGTTAAAAAAACAGATAAAACAGGCCTTTTTTGTCTTGCAGCACAAGTTTGATGTGTGTGTTGACCTAACCCTGCTATCTCTGAAGTACAAAAACAAATATTAAACAAAAAAATAATGATAAAATTATTATTATTTGAAGTTAAAACCCATCTCATTCATAAAAAGATTGATACACCATATGTACCATATGTAAAGCAAAACTAGACAGGAACGTATAGTCCCCTTCGACCACAAGATGCGTGAGTCCTCATACTCATAAATTGAGCAGTTATGGCGGCAAACACTTATGCGGCACCAATTCTGGGGCCGACCAGTACTGAAGATTGGGTCGCAGTGGTTGGTGATGTAGTGGGCTAAGATCGTGCAGCCAAACTCTCGCCAGTGCAGCAAGGTGCTCAGCCCATCCTGCCCCCAAGTTGGGCCAGCCCTCAGGACACACAAGGATTTACCAGGACCCCAGCACTGAGAAACCGCCCTTGGCCCAATCATCCGCCCCATCCAGTGTAGTCAAAGCGCTAAGGCACACCGCTAGGGCACTGGGCGGGTAGGCCCCAAGAACCCGACAAAGATCCAACCCAGCATACACACCCAACTAACCCTGTTGGGTCAGGTAGCGCCCACAAGCCCAGGTGCTCTTGAGAGGCCAGCGGGGCAGCGGGGCAGCTCTGGCCCACTCCCCAGAGGATACCCAGGGAACCCCCCGGCACTACCCATATCCCCAAGGACACAAGGGCTGCATGGGTTTTTTTCTTTCATGTTTTGTAAGTCTTTTTTTTATTGACACAAATATCTATACTTCCTAAGTACAGCGTGTGAGTGTGAGTACTTTTGCCACCTCTTAATGTTGCTATTGTTACTGCTGTTGGAGTACAATACTGGATAGAAATGGAGGCAATGGTGGCGCGTGTGAAAGCTGTGACCTTAAGATGAACACACACACAAAAAAAAAACCCACACTCGCGCAAACACATAAATTGACACCGTAGTGGGAAGAAGTGTGTGGGCTGCGGTGAGACAGACACAAAAGGACTCTTTCGTTTACGAGAAATACGAAGTAGAAGCGGTCAGATGATAACGGAGCGAAACTGGAAGCGATCACGTGCTTTCTTTCACATTATTTCCAATGCTCTCTTTCATCTTGGCCACTGATGAATTATGTTCAACTGAATAAAAGATGTTCACTTTATGCATACTTAAAATCAATGAGAAAAAGCCAAACATCTGCCTAACCAATGGCAAACCTTAACGAAAAATATTTTACTTGTGTTAGAGCGCCCCTTGCTGGTCAAATTGTCATAAACCTGCTGTGATTATTTAACGGTGAAAGATTGTTTTCTCCCAAGTACAAATACCGACTGGTCATAATGAATCATTAATATATAACGTGGAGTAAAAGCACGTTTCCACGCCGCTTTCACTCCTTGCATGTCTCCAATGTGTGTGATTTGGTTCTTCCCTCTCAGTTATGAACAATACCTATTTTGATAACTTGGCACACCTGGGAAAAAAATGCCTGCACACAAAATAGTTCATAAACATGTACCCATAGCTTTGCTAATGTTGTGAATATAACAAAACATTGTTTACAAAATTAGCTGGATAAAATTACATGTTTCCTTTATGTGGTTTTTCAGATTGGTGGAAAATGTTTTGAACGGCAGAAGTTGGTGGTTTTTATGCTGGCGCTGAAAACATCAATGAATCCTGGTAAATGAAGTCATGGATGGGGAATATGTTGCAGGTTCCCACCACAGGGCTCAACCTTGTGATCTTTTAGGAGGTTGATGCTGTCAGGTAGGTTTTCACATTTTTAGGCTCTCAATCGATCAAAACTTTAGTTATGTAGCACTTGTCATGAATGGAAAATGCAGCACAAAGTATTGTACATCCATCGATCCATCCATCCATTTTCTGAGCCGCTTATCCTCACAAGGGTCGTGGGAGTGCCTATCCCAGCTATCATCGGGCAGTACACCCTGAACTGGTTGCCAGCCAATCGCAGGGCACAGACAAACAAACAACTATCCGCACTCACACCTACGGGCAATTTAGAGTCTTCAATTAACTTACAATGCATGTTTGTAGGATGTGGGAGGAAACCGGAGTGCCCGGAGAAAACCCACGCAGGCACGGGGAGAACATGCAAACTCCACACAGGCGACCCGGGAATTGAACCAAGGTCCTCAGAACTGTGAGGCAGACGCTCTAACCAGTCGTTCACCGTGCCGCCAGTATTGTACATAATGAACAAAATAGCAAGAACAAAACAAAATAAATGTTACTGTAAATGCACTACGATCATTTGACCCCACCAGGAAGTAAAACAATACTACCAGAAAATGTATCTCATGTTAAGGCTGAAGTATCTGGTGCACACGAGTTCGGTAGGATCTGGTGCGCACGTCAGTTTGTTTCACATGCTCACATTCACATGTACATGTTCTTTTTTTTTATGTTGCGTGACTTGTAACCTTCCTCCTAATCTGTTCTCAGATCACACTGAAACTTATCATACACATAAAAGTAAAATATCAATGATTCTTACCTGTAATTCTTTCCTGTACTTTTGCTCCAGTGTGGACCAAACGAGAACTGATCTGTTCAATAACGCACTTACGGTACTAAGTCTTGCTAAGTTGCACTCACGAGATACATAAAGCTCATGCTTAATTTATAAGTGGCACACGACATGAAAATTAAAACACATGCATGTCATCTCACAGTTTCACATTTCTGAGATACTGAGATTCCTTTTTTCCTTCATGTCTCATTAGGGCAGCATTGTGCGTCAAACTCATTTTCGTTGTGGGCCACATTGTAGTTATGGTTTGCCTCACAGAGCTGTTATCACTGTGAAAACCATATACATCACCTCACCATATTGCAGTACTGTACAGTATTACATATATACATAATCCAATATATTTAACAAACATTAAATACAATGTACATTATTTATTTATTATATGTTATTAAATATGATATGATATATGTAAACACAAAGCCTAAACACCAGCTATTGTCATCTATGGTGACTGTGGTGACATCCATCCATCCATTTTCTGAGCCGCTTCTCCTCACTAGGGTCGCGGGCGTGGTGGAGCCTATCCCAGCTATCATCGGGCAGGAGGCGGGGTACAAAATCCACGTTCAAAATCCAATCGTCAACGTGGGGTGTCGGGTGGAGGTTGGGGCCTTGAAGATAGCCACCCCAAGACAATGTCCCTGTCGCCCATATCAAAAACCACCACTGAATGGACCGGGAGATCAACGGTGCAGCGTCTGCAGAGATGCCAGTCTGTCGTGGTGAAGAAGGAACTGAGCCAAAATGCAAAGCTCTCAATTTACCGGTCGATCTACGTTCTTACCCTCACCTATGGTGACAAGCTATGGGTCGTGATCGAAAGAACAAGATCACGAAAACAAGCAGCCGAAATGAGTTTCCTTTGCAGGGTTCTGGCTCTTCCTTAGAGAAAGAGAAGAGGCCCGGGGGATGACCCAGGACACGCTGGAGAGACTATGTTGGACGAAGTGGCTGGGGAGATTTCTGGCCTTCACTGCTGAAGCTGCTGCCCCGGCGACCTGACCCTTGGTCAGCGGAAGAAGATTAATGGATGGATGGATTGAAAATTTAAATAGCTCATAGCCTTTACTAAAACACTTTTAAAACATATTTTTTTTAAAGTGATACTGTATATGACACATCTGGCGCACGTTACTGATTCCTTCTTAAGATTGTATTTTTATTTTTTTGTAAATGAACTAAAAAATTGTAAATATAGTATTTGTGTGTGTGTGTGTGTGTGTGTGTGTGCGTGCGTGTATGTGCGTGTGTGTGTGTGTCCTTCTTTGAAAAACAATCATTACCCAAAACATGAACTTGCACTTTTGAGTACACAGGAACAAAACAAAGGGGAGAAATAAATACATTATGAAGAAAAAGGAAGAAGAAGGTGTGAAAGCAGTGTCACCTTTACACAAGGTCAGCAAACTTCTTCTTTCTTGGAAGAGTCAAAAGCGAGCATATCTCCTTTTTCAATTAACCCTCTTCCTGTTTTGACTGCATCTGTTTGAGCTATGAATTACACCAATGCACACTGTCCGCAAGAACACGCAACACACACTCACATGGGACATAAGGCAGTGACCCATGGTGATGTTTCCTTTCTGTGTTTTACAGTAAGTCTATTCAGGGAGCTGTCCTTTAAGTCTGCTACTTTCCACAAACAGTGACTATTGGGCCAGTGTTTACAATGTGCTGTAGTAAGGCAGGTGAATTGTTTGTTGATTGATTGATTGATTGATTGACTGAAGTTTATTTCAAACATGCAATACAGGTAGGAAGGCAAACTAATTTAAATCCTATCCATCCATCCATTTTCTGAGCCGCTAATCCTCACAAGGGTCGCGGGAGTGCTGGAGCCAATCCCAGCCATCATCGGGCAGGAGGCGGGGTACCCTCTGAACTGGTTGCCAGCCAATCGCAGGGCAATTTAAATCCTACCCCTTCACCATTACTTGATACACTACTCATCAAGAGGTGCAGTCCAAAATAAATACATGCACGTATACATACGTACATACGTAGATACATACATGCATACATACATACTGTACATACATACCCCAAAAATGCCTATACATATATATCACATATAAACACTTATACAGTAGAGTATATACATTTGTACTCTCCACCGTACAAAATTTTTCTTCCCTATTTACACAGTTGTTAATATACAACGGCTGAAATAAGTATTTAACACATCACCATTTTTCTCACTAAATATACTTCCAAAGGTGCTATTGACATGAAAATTTCACCTGATTTTGGGAACAACCCAAGTAATCCATACATAGAAAGAAAGTAGAACAAATAAGATCAGAAATTAAGTTATGTGTAATAATGTGAAATGACACAGGGAAAAAGTATTGAACACGCCAACTGATATTTATTTTAGCATGCATTGCTCTAGTGTGATTTTGCCCCATTCCTGCACACAAGCAGTCTTCAAATCTTGAAGGTTCCGTGGGCTTCTTTTATGGACCTTGAGTTTCTATTTCTTTTCGATTGGATTCAAGTCAAGTGATTGGCTGGGCCATTCTAGCAGCTTTATTTTTTTTCTTTGAAACCAAGTGAGAATTTCCTTGGCAGTATGTTTTGGATCATTATCCTGCTGAAATGTTCACCCTCGTTACATTTTCATCATCCTCGTTGATGGCAGCAGATTTTTGTCAAGAATGTCTCGGTACATTTTCCCATTCATCCATCCATTTTCCGTACCGCTTTATCCTCACAAGGGTCGCGGGCGTGCTGGAGCCTATCCCACTCATCTTCCGGCAAGAGGCGGGGTACACCCTGAACTGGTCGCCAGCCAATTGCAGGACACATAAAAACAAACAACCATTCGTGCACACATTCACACCTAAGGGCAATTTAGAGGCTTCAATTAACCTACCATGCATGTTTTTGGCATGTCGGAGGAAATCGGAGTGCCCGGCGAAAACCCACGCAGGCACGGGGAAAACATGCCAACTCCACACAGGCGGGGGACTTGAACCCTGTGAGGCAGATGTGCTAACCAGTCGTCCACCGTGCCGTCCCCATTTATCCTTCCTTCATTAATGTGAAGTTTACCAGGTGAAAAGCAGCCCCACACCATAATGTTCCCACCTCTGAACTTCACTGTTGGTATGGTGTTTTTAGGGTGATGTGCAGTGCCATTTCCCCTCCAAACATGGTGTCCATTATGGCATCCAAAGAGTTCAATTTTGCTCTCATCAGACCATACTATATACTCCCAGTATTTAACTGGCTTGTCCATATGTTGTTCAGCAAATGTTAAATGAGCTTTGACATGCTTTTTTTGTTCAGCAATGGGGTCTTGCATGGTGAGCGTGCATCTAGGCCATAGCAGTGGAGTGCATTACTCATTGTTTTCCTTGTGACAACAGTACCTGCTAATTCCAGGTCTTTTTAAAGCTCTCCACAGGTCCTTGGCTCTTGGACAACTCTTCTGATTATTCTTTGCACTCCTCTGTCAGAAATCTTGCAAGGAGCACCCGATCGAGGCAAATTTATTGTGGTATGATTGGGTTTCCACTGACGTATTATGGCCCCAACCATGCTCACTGGAACAGTCAGAAGCTTAGATATGCGCTTGTAACCAATGCCAGCATTATGTTTAGCAACAATTACTTCGCGACGGTCTTGAGACAGCTCTTTGCTCTTACCCATCATGAGATATGTCTTGACCTTGGCAATGAGACCTTTTTGTAGGCCATCAATTCGGACTGAACCAGCTGATATTCATTTGCACTGACAAGGGGCTGGATTGCTGTTTGATTATTGATGGATTTTAGGTGTTGTCTTGGCTTTCCATGCCTTTTTGCACAGTTTACGGTAAAGGAGGAGATCCTGGACGAGATGTCCCTTGGTTGTGAGTGACTGGATATTGAGAAGTCCAAAGTTTACAGTGGTGTTGGCCTTTCGGAGTGACACGTTAGCCGAGCTAGCTAGGCCAGCGAACACGGTATTTTGTGGTCAACGTTGAGTGTTAGACTAGATGGATTTTATTGTTGTGCCGTCATCAAGGTGATTACCTTTCCTATTCCAAAACAGATTTTAAATTGTGTCTGTTGTTTTGGCCTTGTACATTAGTTGTGCTTTTTGATATTATATAATATCTGTAAATTTTAATAGATTTGATATACAAAAAAAAAAGACTGAATTAGTGTCTTCCAGGCACCCTACCTTGTCATTTTGTCCTGATATTTCTATTTTGTAGGGTCATTAATTACTAATTATTTCTTGGAGTTGTTTCCCAAAACACAGAGTGGTTTATGGGCTAGACTCCAGTCTGTTTGTCTGTCTTTGGCTTTATTAATGATGGCAATGTTTTATGCTACTTTAGATTGAACATGCTTAATATGTAGCTTCCAGGTAATTTTCTCATCACTTATGACCCTTTGAAATGTATCATCCTGCACCCTTTGAATTTTAATAAGTGAATGAATGCACAGTTGTCCAGATCCACACTCAAATTTAATTGGTTCTTCCTTGGTCTATGCACCATCCCTTTTATAAGGTTTTGTTGAAAAATGTTTTATGTTGTTTGTGTAATTCTGCTAAATGAAGACAAAAAAATACATATATCACCTATCTATCTATCTATCTATCTATCTATCTATCTATCTATCTATCTATCTATCTATCTATCTATCTATCTATCTATCTATCTATCTATCTATCTTGTTTGCTCATCAATATGAACTGGCAGCACAAAAGGAAAACAGTGGAGAAGATTTTCTAAAATGGGTTTGTAACGGTTTTAAGTAGAAAATGTGTTTGCCACAAATAACACTAGGTGGCAGCATTTTACATTTTACATTCATTCATTTTCCGTACAGCTTGTCCTCACTTGTGTCGCGGGCGTGCTGCAGCAAATACCAGCTATCTTCTGGCGACCTGAACTGGTCGACAGCCAATCGCAGGGCACATATAATCAACCATTTGCACTCACATTCATAACCACGGGCAATGTAGAGTCTTCAATTAATCTTCCATGCATGTTTTTGGGATGTGGGAGGAAACCGAAGTACCTGGAGAAAACCCTGCAGGCAAGGGGAGAACATGCAAACTGGATTTGAACCCGGGACCTTAGAACTGTGAGGCAGAAGTGCTAACCAGTCGTCCACAGTGCCGTCCCATTTTACATTTTTCTATTCCAAATTTCCTTTCCTCAAGTTAAAATCTTTGAAATACATAATATTGATGATACAAAAAAGATTCATTTTAATTTTGCTATTTCAAATTCATGTAATTGTAGTAAATGAAATAATAATAGCTGGACAACTGGTTAGAGCATCTGCCTCACAGTTCTGAGGACCAGGGTTCAAATCCCGGCCCCGCCTGTGTAGAGTTTACATGTTCTCCCCGTGCCTGCGTGGGTTTTCTGCGGGCACTCCGGTTTCCTCCCACATCCCCAAAACATGCATGCTAGGTTAACTGACAACTCTAAATGACCCGTAGATGTGAATGTGTGTGTGAATGGTTGTTGTTTATGTGTGCCCTGCGATTGGCTGGCAACAAAGTTCAGGGTGTACCCCGCCTCCTGCCCGAAGATAGCTGGGATAGGCTCCAGCACTCCCGCGACCCTTGTGAGCATAAGCGGCTCAGAAAATGGATGGATGGAAATAATAATAATAAAAAGAAGTTAAATGTGGCGGCACGGTGGCCGACTGGTTAGAGCATCAGCCTCACAGTTCTGAGGTGCGGGGTTCAATCCCCGTCCCCGCCTGTGTGGAGTTTGCATGTTCTCCCCGTGCCTGCGTGGGTTTTCTCCGGGCACTCCGGTTTCCTCCCACATCCCAAAAACATGCATTAATTGGAGACTCTAAATTGCCCGTAGGCATGACTGTGAGTGCGAATGGTTGTTAGTTTCTATGTGCCCTGCGATTGGCTGGCAACCAGTTCAGGGTGTACCCCGCCTCCTGCCCGATGACAGCTGGGATAGGCTCCAGCACGCCCGCGACCCTAGTGAGGAGAAGCGGCTCAGAAAATGGATGGATGGATGGAAGTTAAATGTATATGTAAATGACTCCTCATTTTATAGTGGACCTAATCCAGTTTAGAGTAGGAAGTGATTTAGGGGTGTAGGAATGCCTGTATGTTCGGGTTAAACAGACATGGGGTAAGCGTGGGACACGCGCTCTTTTACTTTTCCACATTGCACCTATCTATAGATTTTTCTTTTATTCTCTGTACTTAAATATAAAACTAAGAAGCAATTATCAAATATTGTGAGTATGACAGATTTTCTAGTTGATTGTGTATCTTGGAACTGTAGTCTACGTAAACTTGTCAAAATAAAACGGGTTATGAACAGGATAAAACAGTTAAAGCAAAAATAGTTTTTCTGCAGGAAACGCATATGTTGTCACTTGAGACAATTAAAGTCAAGCGAAGAGGGCCAGTACAGCTTTTCTCTTCTCCTTATTCCGCCAAATCTAGGGGGGATAAAGATTATGATACATAAATCTATTCCTTTTTACGCTGATAAAGTAACAAGTGATCCAAATGGTAGATTTTTAATAATACAAGGACATTTGATCTCCACTCGGCCCAATCTTATAGCTGTATATGGGCCAAATAGGCACAATGCTGAATTATATAACAACTTGTTTTTTTTAGAATTGCACTGCCAGGAAAATACATTATAGCAGGTTACTTTAATTGTATCTTAGATCTGAGCAAAGATAGGTCATCAGGAATGGACCACTTAGGAGCTGCAACTCTATTAAAAGAATGCTGTCACTCTGAAGGAGCAGCTCGGTGTTACACCACATCTCGCTGCCTGTCTTCAGTCACTCCATCAACACTCGTACTAGTGTAAATGTCATGCCTTCCCTTCCAGCTTACATATTAAGGCCCGTCTTGTTTAGAGTGACACAGTGCTTCAGGTATACTTTTCATCAGCGGCATCCTGAAGCACATGACACACTTAGCAAGCTCAGTTTATCATAGTTTGCGGTTTCACTGGATTATCACTTCAGCCGTGTTGATACGGATCACCATGGTGATGCATCATGTGAATGTACGCTTCACAGTTTGGGCCTCGCCTGGAATATTATAGCTATGTGTGCTGCCTTAATTCTCTCTTAAATCTGAAGCTATTTAGCATGCCACTTTCATTTTCTTTCTTCATTACATGCCTCATCAGCCTTTACTGTACGTGCAACCCATCTACAACTAGTTTAAGCACATGGAAGGCTTTGTGTTCATTACTCTACAAAAACAAAAATTAATTGAAATTATTTTGCTGCATTAACATTGTAAAACGTGTTTGTGTGTGTGAGTGTGTGTGTAGATGAGCGTGTAGATGTGTGTGTGTGTCTGTTTGCGTCTGTGTGTGTGTGTGTTAAACGTTACCGTGGAAAAAAACACATCGGTACAAGCAGACAATGCCTTTATGTTTATCACAACATGGAATTTTACAAAATGTATCAAATGTGGACATACATACATACATTTTCTTTACCGCTGGTCCTTATTAGGATCACGTGTGAGGTGGAGCCTATCCCATCCGACTTTGAGCAAGCGGCAGTGTACACCCTGTACTGGTCACCAGCCAGTGCACATACCTGTATAGACAAACAACCATTCACACGTATTGACAATTTAGAGTCCTCAATGAATATCCACGAATGTGCATATGCTAAAGCTAATCTGTGCATCTAACTAAACTCAGTGCAGCTCTACTCAGGTTTTGGCTTTAACATAGTGTTTCAGACAGTGTAGTTTGGTGGTCGCTTTAACGTGGAAGATCTTCGCCCAGCCTCGATCCAAAGTCATGGGCAGAGAAACTCGGTGTGGGGGCGGTGTTATGTAAATTAGCTGAATTGTGACATCACAATTCAGCAAAATTTAAACGGCTTACTCACAGACACATAATCAGGCAGCTAATAAAAGGTTTACTGAGTTGTTTAATTTTACACTTGATTGCTTTACAGACACTCCGGAGACCCACATATTTGTACAATATACAAAAAAAATCAAAAAATAAACTTTCCATTACTTGTCACAGTTAAAGTCAGAATAATGTTCTGTTGAATATCCATCCATCCATCCATCCATTTTCAACACCGCTTATCCTGGTTAGGGTCGCGGGACGCTGGAGCCTATCCCAGCTGACTTCGGGCGAAAGGCGGACTACACCCTGAACTGGTCGCCAGTCAGTCGCAGGGCACATATAGACACGGACAACCATTCACACTCACATTCACACCGTCACTGAGTGGGAACTGAACCCACGCTGCCTGCACCAAAGTCAGGCGAGTGTACCACTACACCATCAGTGACTCTTCTGTTGAATAATAGCTTCAAAATTGTTTTTATAGTACAGTGGTTTGTAATAATAGGACCGTTGTTGTTGTTGTTGTCTATATTTTCGGTGGACCAGTCACAACACCTTTCATTTTGTATTAGCGATAAAGTCAGTAGAACAGATTTGACCACAGCTTAAAATGACATCACATTTTACACCTGAAGGGGATACCAAACAACAGTGTTCCTTTTGCATTAAGAAACTGTTTAATTTATGAATGTGAAATCACACCACATACTGTATGTCAATCATTAACTCAGTGTTCATGTGATGTTCATAAATGTTCGAGCAACAACGTGTGTGTCTGTGTTTGAATGGGGAAACACGCATACAGTATGTGGACAAGACTTGGACTGTGAAGAGGCAGTTGCTCACATCCAAGTGCTTTATTCTGAGAATCAGTGCTGGTGCTAAATGGACCTTTACTTCCACAGCAGGTGCTGTCGCTATAAGTGCCTCCAAATGTGTCCCCATTTTACTCTGTGGTGGGTGACCAATTTCACCTTTGTACATTGGGTGAAACCACTAAACACACACTCTTGCACATCAAAGCAAAAAATCTTCAAAGTAAACAAAATGTCAAAACATCACGAAGAGAAAATCAGTACACACAGAGAGCATAACCTCTAACCACCAATGGCCTGGATGGGGCTCAGTGCAGCTGTCAGATTGGATGTATAATAAGCTGGACACTTGTGGAGATGATGACACAATATTAAAGTTCAAGCTCTGCGCAAAATGTCATATGTCATTCGCCCTCCTGCGTATTTGCACATGTGTTTAGAACCAAATCTGAACAAAGCACTCGGGAGTGTCATTTCAAAGCTCAATTTTATGTCTCTCCCATTTACTGTCCAATGATCCATGAAATCTGCTGAAATTATTCTCAAACAATATTATACAAGAACAGCGAAGGAGCAAGATTTAAGGATTAGTCACCACAGACATTGATAAGCGAATGGATTGGCTACAATCTAGTACAGTTGAACCTGGCACTGCTTTTGACACATTTTCGGTAGGAATAATGAATTTAGAAATGATCTGTTCCAAGGTAAAACTTTCAGCATCATTGAACCTTTAATAACTGTAGCCTATTGGTTTGATTTGGTGTAACATTATAACTTTATTAACTGTCACACAAGTGTAGGAATAAGTTAACAAGGGTTAATTGTAAAAACTAAAAATGACAAAGGATATAATGTAAAGATAATTAGCATCTAACGCTAACATTCTTAAACGGCTAAATCAACATGATGAGTAAAACCTTAAAACTATGGGGGAAGAAAATCCTTAAAATGTAACTCTGTGAATACTCTTACTCCACGTAACAAGAAAAAAAAACAAAAAACATATGCTTGGTTAATAATTTGCTCACTGAACTGATGCTAACTTTAAATGATTTTTAGTTGGTTATTACTTATGAGATGCAGAATTTCATCTGGATCCAAGAGAATGAAATATATCAAGTGTGTTTTGATCACTAAACAAAATTTTGACTGCTGTTTAATAAAAACTAACAGTTGGCTTTTGCCAAACTCAGCCCTCAGCCTGTGACTGACACATTTTGATCCTGCCTCTTCCTACAAAAGCCAGAAAGGGAAAAACACCAACATATCTGTTTCTTTGTGTCATCAAGTCCTGCATATGTTGATGCCCGTGTGCCAAGAATAGAACCTAGGGATCACAGTACTGAGTGACTTCACACAAAATGTGAAACACACAGACTCACACACACACACACATGAAAGTAAACAAGAACACCCCATTAGGCTGTGCCCAGGTTGTAAGAAACACCCCGGGGGCTTTGTTTGTATCGCAGTATGAGGGCATGTACAGTATGTCTTCCAGGTCAGGGCTATGAGGGCAACATTCCCATTGGGCTCGAACTAACAAGTGTAATACCCTACCTAAATTAACATGCACTAAAACTTTAATTTATATGTTGTCTTTTAAGAGAGGCTAAACAAACATTATGTGGATTGACAATTGAATTGGAATGGTACAATTGCATCATTTTTGGCATATCACAGTAATTTGTTTTTTTTTCTACACTGAAAAAAAAGGGGAAACAGCAGGAGTTTAAATTTACTAAATTGAATCAAGTACAAGAAATCCTCCATTTACGACGTACCCGATATCACGTGGTGATATCCTTTACACATTGATGTCGGTTTTTGATGCAGTGCTGCCTGAGGGTTTGAAGGTCACGGGCATTCAATGTTGGTTTTCGGCCTTGCCGCTTACATGCAGTGATTTCTCCAGATTCTCTGAACCTTTTTATGATATTATGGACCGTAGAGGATGAAATCCCTAAATTCCTTGCAATTGTACATTGAGGAACATTCTCCTTAAACTGTTTGACTATTTTCTCACGCACTTGTTCACAAAGAGGTGAACCTCGCCCCATCTTTGCTTGTGAATGACTGAGCAATTCAGGGAAGCTCCTTTTATACCCAATCATGGCACCCACCTGTTCCCAATTAGCCTGTTCACCTGTGGGATGTTCCAAACAGGTGTTTGATGAGCATTCCTCAACTTTCTCAGTCTTTTTTGCCACCTGTCCCAGCTTTTTTGGAACGTGTCGCAGCCATAAAATTTGAAGTTAATGATTATTTGCTAAAAACAATAAAGTTGATCAGTTTGAACATTAAATATCTTCTCTTTGTAGTGTATTCAATTAAATATAGGTCGAACATGATTTGCAAATCATTGTATTCTGTTTTTATTTATGTTTAACACAACGTCCCAACTTCATTGGAATTGGGGTTGTAGTATATGTCCTAAAATGGGAATTTATTTTGGTGAAACAGTAGGTGAAAATTGTAAAATTTGTGATGTGTGGGAATTTTTGGAACGTTGCAAATTGAATGACCTGAACATTTTGGATTTTGGATGGGAACAATGTGAATGTGTTTTGTTGACTATGTCATTGTCAATATGTCGAAATTAGAATGATGTGAATCGGATAAAAAATGTGAACGTAGAAGAACATCAAAAAGGTAAGCGGAATTCATTCGGGTTTGGTAATTAATTTTTATTTACCTTGTTTCTTTTTTGTAAGGATTGGGTGACAGTGTTGTCACTGAGGCTATTGAAGACACTACAATGGGCATTTATGTCTTCAAAGAACATGCCTCAAGTGATGACTACATGCTCGAGTTGTCCTTGAAGTCATCAAGGTTTTGCAAAACTTACATAGTGTAGCACTAGCTGTTGCTATGCTTTTTGGACTCATTTATGTACTAAATCTCAGATACCTTTGAGGTAGTGCAAAAGATTATTATGGAGATGATGGGAGTAAACTCTCCAATAGAGCACTTGTACTGAAGAACAGTTTGCTCCTGTTCTAGTAGTAGTAAATGCGCTGCCAACAGAAAAACATGTTTAAAAAAAAAAGTTACCGTCGTTTAATTTTTTACAGGAAGTTACCGTTTGTGAGTTAAGTAGGAATTTCTACTGCGACTTGTATTTTATGTATAATTTTATTTAGTAATAATTAGTTTCTGTATAATTGTATGGTTTATTTTGTGTAATTATGTAATTTATTTTTAATATTTGATTTGTATAATTTTTTTTACTGATCTCTCATATTTATTTTATTTCTGTAAATTTAAACTGTGAAGTAGCAGAGAATTGTATTTCTTTGCGCCATTTCTCAGTTTCAAACTGGAATTTTAAAGATGTTAAAGTTTAAATGTTAAAATAACTACATAGATTTTGAGTACTGAAAACCGGCCAGAACTGGATTGCAAACGCCCACGAAATCATAAATTTTGGCAGCCATTTTTGTGCCTCTTTGAACAGAGAGAAGCTCCTGATGCTGAAAAGGTAAATTCATCAAATTGCTTCATGTTGGTTTTCAAATAGATCTCTATTGATTTGTCTTCACATATTGAAAATAACTTACACAATGTACACATTTATTTTTCTCTTTTTCTTCACAGGCAGCAAGTATTAAGTAACGTTAGCCAGCACTAGCGTAGCTGCTAGCTAGTTTAGCTGCTAGTTTAGTTAGCTGAAATAAAAATGCGCTACTCTGAAATAAAATGTTCTCTGAGCAATGTGTTGTTAAAACAATGCTAACAGGTGTTATTTGGCAACTTGTATCTACTGTACAACATTTTCACCATGAGCAAATATATATTTTGTTTTCCTTTTGGATATCGTTGAGTGTTGTGTGCTATCCGTACCCCGATATCGAAGCAATGCCTAAGGCACAGGTGTCAAACTCAAAGCCCGCCAAGTCATTTCATGTGGCCTGGGAAAGCAAATAATCTGTGTCAACTTCCATGATTCTTGCTCAGATTTTCATTAAATAATAACGATAAATTGTATTGTTGAGACACTGCAAGAATTTTCTGTTTACAGTAACTTGAACAATAGTTGAACAAACTATTACCCTTGACTTCTGATTTCAAAACTAAGTATCCATCAATTTGTTATATGTATGTAATAGTAATATGAGGTGACTAAACATTTATATGGTTTCACAGTCAACGGTGACTACAATGTGGCCCGCGACAAAAATGAGTTTGACCCACCTGGCCTAAGGCATGGAATTGAGGGGGGATAAAGGAGGAAACGAAAGCATTCAGTCTCCAGTCCAAGACTTCGTTGTGATACTTGATATAAAAACATATTTCACTGTCTCTGGAGTCATACTCAGGGCTAATTTAAAGCAAAAGATAAAAATATACTTTATGTATATGTATATGGAATATGTGATGTACTGAGCCCTGTATGAGAGAATGCAAACGGAACACAATGTATGGCTTTGTGCTTTTGTTATATTTGGTTGCCGTCTTTATTAATTGAAGCAGTCCATTTGGTTCACCTCACTAACTCACACATTTTCTCCACAGGAACATTTTTGCCTTCAGAAAAGCTCTAAGGTGGTAAGTGCTACCAGTTTTATCTTGGTCTAAAAAAAAAATATATATATATATATATATATATTTACATATATACAGTGGGTACAGAAAGTATTCAGACCACCTTAAATTTTTCACTCTTTGTTATATTGCAGCCAGTTACTAAAATCGTTTGTTATTTTTTTCCTCATTAATGTACACACAGCACCCATATTCACAGAAAAAAAACTGCATTTCTGAAATTTTTGCAGATTTATTAAAAAAGAAAAACTGAAATATCACACAGCCATAAGTATTCAGACCCTTTGCTCAGTATTTAGTAGAAGCACCCTTTTGAGCAAATATAGCCACAGCCATGAGTCTTTTTGGGAATGATGTTTTTCATATCTGGATTTGGGATCCTCTGCCATTCCTCCTTGCAGATTCTGTCAGGTTGGATGGTGAACTTTGGTGGACAGCCATTTTCAGGTCTCTCCAGAGTTGCTCAATTGGGTTTAAGTCAGGGCTCTGGCTGGGCCATTCAAGAACAGTCATGGAGTTGTTCTGATGCCACTCCTTTGTTATTTTAGCTGTGTGCTTCGGGTCATTGTCTTATTGGAAGGTGAACTTTCGGGCCAGTCTGAGGTCCTGAGCACTCTGGAAAAGATTTTCGTCCAGGATATCCCTGTACTTGGCAGCATTCATCTTTCTTTAGATTGCAACCAGTAGTCCTGTCCCTGTAGCGGAAAAACACCCCCACAGCATGATGCTGCCATCACCATGCTTCACTGTTGGGACTGCATTGGACAGCTGATGAACAGTGCCTGGTTTTCTCCACACATACCGCTTAGAATTAAGGCCAAAAAGTTCTATCTTGGTCTCATCAGACCAGAGAATCTTATTTCTCACCATATTGGAGTCCTTCAGGTGTTTTTTAGCAAACTCCACGTGGGCTTTCATGTCTTACACTGATAAGAGGCTTCCGTCGAGAAAAAGCCCCGACTAGTGGAGGGTTGCAATGAAGGTTGACTTTCTAGAACTTTCTCCCATCTCCTTACTGCATCTCTTCTGTACGTCTTTCACCAAGGCTCTTCTCCCCCGATTGCTCAGTTTGGCCAGACGGCCAGCTCTCGGAAGGGTTCTGGTCGTCCCAAACGTCTTCTATTTAGGGATTATGGAGGCCACTGGGCTCTTAGGAACCTTAAGTGCAGCATAATTTTTTTGTAGCCTTGGCCAGATCTGTGCCTTGCCACAATTCTGTCTCTAAGCTCTTCAGGCAGTTCCTTTGACCGCATGATTCTCCTTTGCTCTGACATGCACTGTGAGCTGTAAGGTCTTAAATAGACAGGTGTGTGGCTTTCCTAATCAAGTCCAATCAGTATAATCAAACACATCTGGACTCCGATGAAGGTGTAGAACCATCTTAAGGATGATCAGAAGAAATGGACAGCACCCGAGTTAAATATATGAGTGTCACAGCAAGGGGTCTGAATACTTATGGCTGTGTGATATTTCAGTTTTTCTTTTTTAATAAATCTGCAAAAATTTCAACAATTCTGTTTTTTTTCTGTCAATATGGGGTGCTGTGTATACATTAATGAGGAAAAAAAATAACTTAAATGATTTTAGCAAATGGCTGCAATATAAAAAAAAGAGTGAAAACTTTAAGTGGGTCTGAATACATTCCGTATCCACTGTGTGTATATATATATATATATATTTATATATATATATATATATATATATATCTGTGTGTGTGCGTGCGTGCATGTGTCTGTGTGTGTGTGTGTTTGTATGAGAGTGAGTGAGTGAGTGAGTGAGTGAGTGAGTGAGTGAGTGAGTGAGTGGGCTTTAACGAGCCACTTTGTAATCAGCTGTCAAAGCATGCGATGTTCTCATTGTAGCCATTGAGAGTTGAGCTATGTGCTGGGCAGGGAAAAGCTCTCAGGTCCCCTCGGTATGTTCATCCAAGCAACAGCAGTGGACGTGAACAACATACTGTATTGACACTATCTGCTTTGCTGCACTCACAACTACAAGGTGTTTGGAGTGTTCTGTCTGAGGTAAGACTTCAATGTAAACATACTGTTTATATTAAGATAAGATAGGTCAAAGCAATATATATATATACAGTATAATGCAATGATTGAACTAACATTTATTACGCAAGCATTTGTGGGTTAAATATTGATGGCAATTTTATAACAGTTTTGTTTTATTGCATGGTGGGAAGGATCACATGCTCTCGCGGCCCTCTATGGCCCATGGGCTGTTGGTTCCTCGTACCTGTTCTAACGTAATGACTATTTAATAACATATTTTCTGGATAATGCAAACACATAAGTAATAAGAGAAGTTATCCAAGTCGTTGTCGTTAATTGAAAAACATGACCTTTGATTTGAGTGCCATTTCGAGTGATAATGTTCTTGTTTCAATTATAATGTTATCATTACCACAATGTGTTCATCTGTGTTTTTTCACCACTGTCAGTTTTTTTGTTTTTGTTTTATTTTTTTGCTTTAGGTCAAATTCTGAATTGTTTTAGTAGAAAAAGACATTGGGTTTTGGGTTATTTACAGTATAAACCTCTGAATCAGTATTATGAAAATAACTATCCATATTCCACTCTACTTGAGAAATCCTGGAATAATAGTGTTTTTGTGGAAAAATGGTGTATTTTCACTTGCCACTGATAGGCGCTAAAGTTGCTCATTTACAAGCACAGTGTTTACTTAGCTCTCTTACAAACTACCATAAGTACTGTTTTGTCTGTTTAGCAGATCATAATGATTCAAATGTTGATGAGGCAGTTAGATCTGTTAAAACCTTGAAAAACTATATGAATATTTTCTTTGTTTTTCTTTCATATCATGAGTGAGCAAGAGATGATTCAGTTGGGCCTCACTGACGGCAGCCTGATTGATGAGCTGATGGCGCTAACGTCCCAGAGTCTTGGCCAACTGGAGATCCACGAACACTTCAACGTCATCAAGGAAATAGGCCGAGGAAAATACGGCAAAGTGCTGCTGGTCACGCATCGCTTCAGGGGTACACAGATAGTAATATAACATCAAATAGTATGTTAACAGCGAGAACCTGTTCTTATGAGACTTTAGAATAATATCTTTCAAAAAACAATGTGTGACTAGTAACTGAAATAAATACATAAATAAACAACAAAACAGTCTGTTAACTTCAATGATATAGGCACCAATAGATGTCAAGTCAAGTTTATTACTCTATACCTTAATCATAAAAGAGTTTTATAGTACTTCAAAGAAATCCCTTGCTCTACATATCCATCCATGCAATGGAAAACTCTGAGAAAACCCATCAGGAACAAACCATCAGAAGGAATCACAGATGGAGGGATCCCCCTTCCAGGATGACCAGGCTGTAATGGATGCCGTGTGGGAAGCATCCTATGATATGACAGATAAATACTATACATTGTTAGTGTAAAATGCATGAGAGTCCTTTAATAAGATTAAGCACCATGGGCAGACGCCTCCGGGGGTCCTGCTCAGGTCCTGTCCTGGTTGGTCGATGCAGAATCCTCCACAGCAACAGGAGACGGGTGAAGAGAAGCGACAGACCAGATGTTAGGTGGTGAGGCAGGGCAAGAGACTAGTTGCATACTACGTGTAGTTTAACAGATAGCAGATATACGTCTTAAATTAAAATTTAAATGTTTCTGCAGAGGTAGCCACTCTAATTTGTACAAGTAGAGCAGTCCAGAGTGCTAAAGCATGAAGAGAAAAGGCCGTAGAACCAGAGGTTTTTCTTTTAGCTCTCGGAGTCAGCGAAAGACCAGCTTGTTGGAAGCATAAGCCTTGGGATGGAGCATAAGGTACCATCAAGTCTGCAAGGATTATAGTTTATGATTAAGTAGTAAAACCTTAAAATCACATCTTATATGGACCAGGAGCCAGTGCAAGGTGGCCAGTAAAGGGGTAATAATTCAGATCAAACTTAACAGTCTTTGTCAAGAGTCTTGCTGTAGCATTTTGTATTTACTGTAGGCTTTTAATACCAGACGTGGGAACACCAGAAAGCAACACATTACAGTAGTCAAGGCAAGATGTAACAAATGCATGAACTCCTCTCTGCGTCACTCATGGATAGAATGGGCCATATCTTAGCAATATTGCAAAGATGAAAAAACACAGTTCTATTAATGTTCTTGATTTGCTGTTGTAGGGATAGAGTCAAGCAACACCCCAATTTTTTGCTGAGTCACCTTGGGTAATTGGTACTTTTATCAAAACTCAGAGTCGTGTCCTTAAACACGTGCCTGTGTCCGTCAGGACCAACAACCAGCATCTCAGTTTTCTTAGGGTAGGTTTCTTTGTTAAAGAAGCAGCCACAGCAGTCACAGACAAAGCCAAAACCCATTGAGTCTACCCTTACTACTTGTAGAATTGAAGTACTCTGAGGTCTCAGTAGTGTTTTGTGACTTTAGAAGCATATTACTCCACGCCAAATTTAGAACAAATTCTGAATTGTTCGGAAATATTGCAGTTAGCCAGATAACCCTGAGAGATCAACTTAAGTACAGGGGGAACATGCAAACACAAGGTCTTGAACCAAGATTCGAACCTTGCAAAACATCTTGTTGTGTTGTGTTGCTGAGGTGTAACCTCAACATATTTGAGTCAGTGTAATTGTCTACCTTTAGTACAAAGCAGATATTTAAAACACAGCTGCTATGCAGGGACTCCCATGGCTTTGAAAGTGATGCCAAAGACCTCAACTAAGCTGCAGGGCTTCCTGCGAGAGTACTGCATCTCCTTGCATCTGTCCTGCCACCCCTGCATCGTGGGTCTCTTTGGTATTGCCTTCCAGTCTACTGAGCACTACTGCTTTGCCCAGGAGCTTGTCATTGGGCGGGACCTTTTTGCTGTCATTCAGCCAAAGGTATGGCCAGTAACCGTGCAAAATTCAGATTAAGAAGGGGGTTCATCTTGTTTCTGCATAGCTTTAGCAGAAGAGCATATAACCATCTATTAATTTTCTATGCCACTAAATCCTTTGTCTGTTCCAGGTGGGCATCCCTGAGTCATCTGCTAAACGTTGCGTCGTGCAGATTGCCAGTGCTTTGGAGTTCATCCACAGCCGGGGCTTGGTCCACCGAGATGTCAAGCCTGAGAACATCCTTCTGCTGGATCATGACTGCTGCCAGGTCAAGCTGGCAGACTTTGGCCTGGCCCAGAAGAGGGGCACTCTGATCAGTTTCATCACAGGGATCCTGCCTTACATGGCTCCTGAGCTTTGCACCATTGCTCTCCTAGAGGGCCAGAAAGAAGTAATTGCTCCTCCGCTGAGTGTGGAGCCAAGTCTGGACACCTGGGCCTTTGGGGTGCTTATATTTTGCATCCTGACGGGTTACTTTCCTTGGGAGCGTTGCACGGATTCGGATGACTGCTATCAGGATTTTGCTGACTGGACCAGATTGGGAGAAAATGCCCCCACTGAGGACAATCCTCAGCTGTGGAAGAGGTTCACTCCAGAAGCCATGGAGTTGTTCAGTAAACTCCTGGCTGTGGAAGCAGAAAAGAGGTACACCGAAGGGGTGGTGAGAGAATATGTGGAGAAGGCCTGGCTTAAAAAGGAACATGGGATGGAGCAGCATGAGACAGTTGAAAAAGACAAAGAGTAATCCTGGACATACTGAGCTAACGAATAATTGCAACAAATTCCATTTGCAGCATGTGTTGAAACCATGTAATAACATCCAAATCGATTAAACTTCAATTCCTAAATTGGTCGCAAAATGACTGATCTGTACAGTGTACAAAACAATGTACATATTTCTCCTAGGGGTTTACATTTGGAAAACATGCTGTGACTGGTGAAAGTATTGTGTCATCAGGTTTGTGCCATTGGACTTACATTAATTTGCAGCCATTGAAATTAATGGATATCATCATTTGAATTATTTTCAGTTCTTGTATTATACAGTGGGTACGGAAAGTATTCAGACCCCCTTAAATGTTCACTCTTTTTTTATATTGCGGCCATTTGCTAAAATCATTGAAGTCCATTTTTTTCTACATTAATGTAAACACAGCACCCCATATAGACAGAAAAAAGACGGAATTGTTGAAATTTATGCAGATGTATTAAAAAAGAAAAACTGAAATATCACACAGCCATAAGTATTCAGACCCTTTGCTCAGGATTTAGTAGAAGCACCCTTTTAAGCTAATACAGCCATGAGTCTTTTTGGGAATGATGCAACAAGTTTTTCACACCTGGATTTGGGGATCCTCTGCCATTCCTCCTTGGAGATCCTCTCCAGTTCTGTCAGGTGGGATGGTGAACATTGGTGGGCAGCCATTTTCAGGTATTTTCAGAGGTGCTCAATTGGGTTTAAGTCAGGGCTCTGGCTGGGCCATTCAAAAACAGTCACGGAGTTGTTCTGAACCCACTCCTTCGGTATTTTAGCTGTGTGCTTAGGGTCATTGTCTCTTTTGAAGGTGAAGCTTAAGCCCAGTCTAAGGTTCTGAGCACTCTGGAGAAGGTTTTCGTCCAGGATATCCCTGTACTTGGCCGCATTCATCTTTTCTTCGATTGCAACCAGTCTCCCTGTCCCTGCAGCTGAAAAACACCCCCACAGCATGATGCTGCCACCACCATGTCTCACTGTTGGGACTGTATTGGACAGGTGATGAGCAGTGCCAGGTTTTCTCCACACATGCCACTTAGAATTAAGGCCTTGGTCCCATCAGACCAGAGAATCTTATTTCTCACCATCTTGGAGTCCTTCAGGTGTTTTTTTTTTTTTTTAGCAAACTCCATGCAGGCTTTCATGTGTCTTACACTGATAAGAGGCTTCTGTCAAGATACTCTGCCATAAAGCCCCGACTGGTGGAGGGCTGCTGTAATGGTTGACGTTCTAGAACTTTCTTCCATCTCCCGACTGCATCTCTGGACCTCAGCCACAGTGATCTTTGGGTTCTTCTTTACCTCACTCACCAAGGCTCTTCTCCAACAATTGCTCAGTTTGGCCAGACCGCCAGCTCCAGGAAGGGTTCTGATCCTTCCAAATGTCTTCCATTTCAGGATTATTGAGGCCACTGTGGTTTTAGGAACCTTAAGTACAGCAGAAATTTTTTTGTAACCTTGGCCAAATCTGTGCCTTGCCAGAATTCTGTCTCTGAGCTCTTCAGGAAGTTCCTTTGACCTTATGATTCTCATTTGCTCTGACATGCACTGTGAGCTGTAAGGTCTTATATAGACAGGGGTGTGGCTTTCCTAATCAAGTCCAATCAGTATAATCAAACACAGCTGGACTCCAATGAAGGTGTAGAACCATCTTAAGAATGATCAGAAGAAATGAACAGCACCCGAGTTAAATATATGAGTGTCGCAGCAGGCTGTGTAATATTTCAGTTTTTATTTTTTAATAAATCACTAAAGATTTCAACAATTACTTTTTTTTCTGTCAATATGGGGTGCTGCGTGTATATTAATGAGGAAAAAAATGAACTTCAATGATTTTAACAAATGGCTGCAATATAACAAAGAGTGAAAAATGTAAGGGGGTCTGAAAACTTTCCGTACCCACTGTATGTATTTTTATTTAAAATGAAAAATATCCTGAACAACTATGGCAATTTTCTTGTGTTTGTTTTTCCCATTTAAAAGTGTACCAGTGTACTTTTAAACTCAGTCATATGAGGGGTAGGTAGCTGGGCCAGAAATGTATCACAAGTGTAATAAATAAGCAGGCCAAAGCCCTGCAGTATGCAAATGTTCCTTTGCTGTCTTCTGTTTACTTCACAACAGCCTGGCACAATTTGGTTGGGATACGGATGAGAAACATGTTAGCATTGCATGTGCTCGCGTGTGTTGGGATAAAGTAGCCACCAAGGTCACCCTGCTAAGTGAAAATATTTTTACTGTATCAAGTGAACACAACAAAACATGTTCTCCATGAATTGGGTATCTTTAGGAATGTTATTTGCATACATTTGAGTAGTAGATGCAAAATATCCGTGTATGGCTGCGATTCAGGTTTAAGCTTCCTGTAAGGGTGCTTTATCACTAGTATCCTTTGGACTGTTTTAATCAAATTATACTCAAACTGTACAGGAGTCTGGACTTCATAGCAAGGTCATTACAGTAAACAAAAATGAACTAAATACCTAAAACTGAAAAAAACAATTTCGTAAACAAAATTTAAAAAACGCGAATTTTTCTTTTTTAAAATGACTAAAATTACATTTTATGTTTCGCCAAACTAATTAAGACTAACTATAATCAAAGTGAAAATGTCCTTTGTTTTCATCTTTGTCAATTAGTTACATGCATGAGCTTTTAGCATTAATTTTAAATTGATTTATTTTGGAAAAATAGATACACAACGGACGGCACAGTGGGTGACTGGTTAGAACATCAGCCTCACAGTTCTGAGGACCGGGGTTCAATCCTAGGCCCCGCCTGTGTGGAGTTTGCATGTTCTCCCCGTGCCTGTGTGGGTTTTCTCCGGGCACTCCGGTTTCCTCCCACATCCCAAAAACATGCATGAATTGGAGACTCTAAATTGCCTGTAGGTGTGAATGTGTGTGCGAATGGTTGTTTGTTTGTATGTGCCCTGCGATTGGCTGGCAACCAGTTCAGGGTGTCCTGAACTCCTGCCCGATGATAGCTGGGACAGGCTCCAGCACGCCCACGACCCTAGTGAGGAGAAGCGGTTCAGAAAATGGATGGATGGATGAATTTAAAAAAGAAAAGTCAAAACGAAATAAATACTAACTATAATGGAAAATCCAAAACTATGCATGCTTTGAACAAGCTGCTAATTTCCTGATTTACTTTCCAGTGTCAGTAAAATGCTTTTGGCGCCCAAATGGCATGTTATGCCATAATTATAAAGCAGTTAAGAATTGGCTTTGAGGGTGAGGGTAAAACAAAGTATTTGCAAGTACCACAAAAAGTCAGCTGATTATTGTGAATCACTTTTAGAAAAGAACATCCCAACAAATTCTTGGAAAAACATTCCCCACAAGTTTAACATCAGTTATATGCACATAAGGACATTTACTACTTTTACATTTTATAAACTGGTGCACGTGTATGTAATGAAATGTTAATCCCCCCCAAAAAACAGTACCTGTCAATACATTTTTAAAAATATTTTTTTTGGCATCAAATATGTCATTGTTCATGTGCACAGCAGTTTTATAAGGTCTTTCTGAAAAAGAAAAGAAATAGCAGCAAATACAACCTTGCTTCCGATGCCATAACTCAGTATATCAGATACTGTATATGGCTACAGTGTGAGAGCAGGTGCATGGAAAGAAATATTTACACAAATCCATCGGTCCAATTATCATTCCCGCATCCGCTCTCTTGGCCAGATATCATATAACTCTTTAAAGCTACAGAATAGAACAGTGACCTCAGTACAACCTCAGTGTGGCTGTCGCTGCCCATCTTTATCCCCTTCTCATCTCATTTTCCGAACCCCCTTCTATTGAATAATTCCCTGGCATTTAGCAGCAGCTGGCCCGCGCCTAATGGATGTCCTGCATGGGACACAGGATGTCAACTTGCTTGGTTGGCCCAATTTATGCTATGCAGCGCGCTCACCGAGTTATCTTTCAGCTCACCTCTCGACCTGACAGCACATTCAGACAAACAAACACTTTTGCATCTAATGTACATCCAACTGCAAAGCATGTGTGTGCGCTTTTGGCTCACTCGCATTTCATATTGGCTTTGTATGAAGGATTAAAGGGCCACAATGAAAATAATAATAATAATACTCACATTTGAACCCCGGTCCCCAGAACTGTGAGGCAGATGTGCTAACCAGTCATCCAGCGTTCCGACCTTTTTCGAATGATATAGCAAATCAAGCCTTTGACTTTCCTCTTTCCTGTTCGTTGCACTTGCATAAAATTGCTCTCGAGGACAGTTTGGATGGATAGAAATACATACTTTTCCCGAGACAAGGGAAGTTACACAATATCTCATAACAGTGACAATCAGTTTCCAACTGTCCTGTTCTTTTCTGCATTCTTAGTACAGTACTGCAGCATTTACTCCCATGAAAGTTTGCCTTCTGTTGCTCAAATGATAACAGACAAAACTGTGACTACAACCACACTATAAAGATGCGATGCCATCACATTGAGCAACACAATTGAACAAGACAAAATAATGGAACGATCGATGTATTTGCAGATTTAATTTTCATGATGTTGTCATGGTGCTGCTCACTCAGTCGTTCTCTCAAATGCCACACTGCACTACGCAACGTTGCACATAAACACAGAGACTCACACAGTTGTAGACAAGGTATCCAAGCCTGCTGGCTGTCACATAGGAGAACTATTAATAATGCCACGCTGTCTGTTATGGAAACTCTCCACAACTGGGACCTTTCTTACGTCCATAAGCTTGAACCATTCAGGAGGAGATCATGTGGTCTAGACAGATCTGGGGTGTCACATCATTTGTGTCTACTTCATGTTTCTTGGTACAATCTGTACCAATATTGCAGTGTCTTCTCTTTTAATAATGCAATAGTTGAACCTTTTTCTTGACTTGATGATTGATTTCGAAACTAGTTATTCATCAACTAGCAGCATTCAATGCTGCCAGATAATACTAATGCGAACATTATTCTGGATCAAATATAAGTATATTAATATAGCATGTAACAAGAATCCCCAAAAATAAATATTGGACTTGTCCCGCAGGACCAGACTGCAAAAACGATGTCATAGTATTGCCAGAAACTTTTGACTTTTCTTTTTTAAATTCATCCATCCATCCATTTTCTGTACTGCTTTTCCTCATTAGGGTCAGAGGCATGCTGGAGCCTATCCCAGTTATCTTCGGGCGACAGGCGGGGTACACCCTGAACTGGTCGCCAGCCAATCGCAGGGCACATATAGACAAAAAAACATTCACACTTGCCAGAAACTAATGAAGCATAATCTATATTGCTTAGAGGCTCTAGGGGGCATATTTGCAGGTTGTCTGAAAATTCCTTTTTGGCATAATGTAACACGCATGCACAGGCAATGATACAGAAATTGGTGATAGTATCTCATTGGATGCTTAGTAATTGCAATAACGCATAATGTGCGGCCATTAAGATGTATTGCAGCACACATGCTGTGATTAATCAACCGGCATTCTGGCCTACAGGTAGGGCAGCACTTCTCCGCAGCATAATCAAAAGTGTTACATTTCCAATGTTGATGTATGTTAAAAATACAGTGTTAATTTAACACTTGTTTCATCTAATTCAACTATGGGAGAGTAAATTCCTCAAAAGAGTTGGTGTTAATCTGGAGAAACAACTCTGTTAAGTGTTTCTTAGTTAAGTTTCTCCCAGAATTCCAACATATCAGTGACGTGTATGCGTAAAGATCAGGAACAGCAGACGCCCACTGTGCTTCTTTTGACTTTTCCCTGCTTTTATCAAACCGAGGATCCTAACAGACTGCAAAAAAAAATACTTTTACTGCACACATTGAAGAACTTTTGTCTGTGCAACAGCCACCTTGTCATGTTGTGTGACTTGTATTATTGCAAAGACAGTGCAGTTTTTGTTTTAAATACAGTTTGATTCAAAAATTTTTTTTTGTTTTTGTAAATTCAAGTGGCATGTATTGTTTTAGGGAGTGAAATTGGTGATTATACTATAAATAACTGACAGTTGTAGTAGCTCTGGCTTTGCAGTCAGAGGAAACAGTTTCAAGCCCCACCATGGACAAAAATTTAAAAACGGCAACTAGTTGTTGGAGAGATGCTCATCTGCTTGCTGGCTACTGTGGAGGTACCCTTGAGCAAGGCATTTTCACTGCCACCCAAGCTCTAGTAGTGCAGCACTCTTTGTGACCTCTTTCACTCTGAATCTCTCCTTGCATGCCTGCATGTGTGATCTGGTTGTGTGTGTGCAACAAAAACTTTAATGAGTGGAGTTGAATTTCCCCATGAGGGATACGAATAAGTATAATAAATTTGAAAAAAAAAAAAAAAAATCTAAAATAAAAACAAAACTCAGATGTGTTAAATTTCAACTTTATTCCAACTCCGTGATAGTGTGAACTGTTTAAGACTTTTAAAAGTCTTAAACAGTTTAAAAAAAAAACTAGAGTGAACCCATATAGACTTTAAAAGTAGTTACCGTACTTCAACTCCCAAGGAGTTGACACTTTCGAATTTGCTATGTAGGCTGGCAAATGAACAATTTTAGAAGTGTATGACTAAAATACCCTAATACAGTGTTCCCCCACCTATTTACCTGTTCACTACTCACAAATTCACCTATTCACAGAATTTTTTTTTTAACCTATACTCCATTATTGGCTGAAAATTTATTTTCACAGTTTTTGTGTTTTCTTACTAATATAAAATTAATCATACGTTACAATTCAACAGAGATATCTATTACACATATTTCAGTGGTAAAATGAGTCCTACTTTCATATTAGACTCTCCCATATTATGGCATCTTGGTGCAAAGGAACTATGTTGACATTACAAATCTTTTTTCTAAAGGTTTGTAATGCTAAGTTTAGCCTAGAAGCTAAGTTTAGCCTAGAAGGCAAAATAAATTACAAAAGAGTCTTAAAAAAATGAAATCACCTGTAAGCCATTTATTTTTGAAGAGGGTGTAAGATGAGTTTGAAATTAAACTGTTTCAGGATCATAGTCATGTTACGGTTTAAACTATTATCATAGTTAATAGTTAACCGTTTTGGGGGGTGCTTCAGTTACTTGCAGTTTTATCACTAATTGCACCTGGGATCGGTCCCTACACCCCACGAATAGAGAGACTACAAACCTGCTTTGATGTCACATCATGTGCTCAACTAATTGTAGCCATTAGAAATTCTACCTTCATTTCTTCCCACTTTGGGGGTCTATTTCAGTTTCGGCAAGTTCAGCTACAAACAAACTTAATCCTACATTGTGATCCGTCAGCAAGGTGTCAGACAGTAAAGCTACATGTGATGTTTACATTATCTGTCAAGGACTCTGGCTAACAAGTGAGTCCCCTTGGGTCTACGGCTGCCTCTGTCCTTTGGTTACCTCTTGATGAAGCATGCAAGGCATGCTGGGCCATCTGTCATCTCTTGTGTAGCTGTTAAGTCTTCTCTGGACACTGTTGAGTCTTTTGATGACCTGCGAGGGGGGAAATGGCTTACTGTGCTTTGTATCAAACTATATTAAACACTCAAAACATGACATTTTTATGACCACAAAGGTAGCATGTGAAACAAGGTGATTTCCCTGGTTCAAGAAGAGCCATTTTTTAACATCTATTGAAAACAGGACACGTTTCTCTAGCGAGATGCCAAATATTTTTCCACTCCACGCCACCAGATACTTTAGATTCCAGATTTGAAGTCTATGTATCAGAAGGGTTACAGTCTCTGACACAAATATTTCAGATTCCAGAATTTACAACACATTCATCTTCGATAGGAAGTACATTCAGCAGTGACCGTTTGCATTTTCAAACAAATGTTTTGCTCAGAGCATGGTGAGGCAGCAGTTAGAATGTCTGCTTCGCAGGTTTGAGGTTCTGGGTTAAAATCTCCCAGTCTTTCTGTGTGGCGATCGCGTGATCTATTTGTGCTTGTTTGAGTTTCTGCCTACATTCCAAAAACATGTTAAAGGTTAAATCAATTGAAGAGTCTAAATTGTTAATAGGTGTTAATTTGTGTTAATTCTTGTCTGTATAGGCACGCTGCAGCCAGCTGGGACAGGCTCCAGCTCACCCTAGTGAGGACAAGTGGTATAGAAAATGGATGGATGGGTGTTTTGTTCAGTTATCAGTATCGACAACAACATGAAAACCAACAAAATAAGGGGAAATAAGTAATAATGGCTCATGAAAGAAATAATTATTTGATTTACAGTATATACATTGGGTACGGAAAGTATTCAGACCCCCTTAAACTTTTCACTCTTTGTTATATTGCATCCATTTGCGCCAATCATTTAAGTTATTTTTTTCTACATTAATGTAAACACAGCACCCCATATAGACAGAAAAAGACAGAATTGTTTAAATTTTTGCAGATTTATTCAAAAAGAAAAACAGAAACATCACACAGCCATAAGTATTCAGACCCTTTGCTCGGGATTTAGTAGAATCACCCTTTTGAGCTAATACAGCCATGAGTCTTTTTGGGAATGATGCAACAAGTTTTTCATACCTGGATTTGGGGATCATCTGCCATTCCTCCTTACAGATCCTCTACACTTCTCTCAGGTTGGATGGTGAACGTTGGTGGACAGCCATTTTCAGGTCTCTCCAGAGATGCTCAATTGGGTTTAAGTCAGGGCTCTGGCTGGGCCATTCAAGAACAGTCACGGAGTTGTTCTGAAGCCACTGCTTCGTTATTTTAGCTGTGTGCTTAGGGTCATTGTCTTGTTTGAAGGTGAACCTTCAGCCCAGACTGAGGTCCTGAGCACTCTGGAGAAGGTTTTCGTCCAGGATATCCCTGACCTTGGCCGCATTTATCTTTCCTTTGATTGCAACCAGTCGTCCTGTCCCTGCACCTAAAAAAAAAACAGCATGATGCTGACACCACCATGTTTCACTGTTGGGACTGTATTGGACAGGTGATTAGTAGTGCCTGGTTTCCTCCACACATACGGCTTAGAATTAAGGCCAAAAGGTTCTATCTTGGTCTCATCAAACCAGAGAATCTTATTTCTCACCATCTTGGAGCCTTCGGGTGTTTTTTTTTTAGCAAACTCCATGCGGGCTTTCATGTATCTTGCACTGAGGAGAGGCTTCCGTCGGGTCACTCTGCCATAAAGCTCCGACTGGTGGAGTGCAGTGATGGTTGACTTTCTAGAACTTTCTCCCATCTCCCGACTGCATCTGTGGAGCTCAGCCACAGTGATCTTTGGGTTCTTCTTTACCTCTCTCACCAAGGCTCTTCTCCCCCAATTGCTCAGTTTGGCTGGACGTCCGGCTCTAGGAAGGTTTCTGGTCATCCCAAACGTCTTCCATTTAAGGACTATGTTATGCCACTGTGCTCTTAGGAACCGTAAGTGCAGCATAATTTTTTTTTGTAACCTTGGCCAGATCTGTGCCTTGCCACAATTCTGTCTCGGAGCTCTTCAGGCAGTTCCTTTGACCTCATGATTCTCATTTGCTTTGACATGCACTGTGAGCTGTAAAGTCTTATATAGACAGGTGTATGGCTTTCCTAATCAAGTCCAATCAGTATAATCAAACACAGCTGGACTCCAATGAAGGTGTAGAACCATCTCAAGGATGATCAGAAGAAATGGACAGCACCCGAGTTAAATTAATGAGTGTCACAGCAAAGGGTCTGAATACTTATTGCTGTGTGATATTTCAGTTTTTCTTTTTTAATAAATCTGCAAAAATTTCAACAAGTCTGTTTTTTTCTGTCAATATGGGGTGCTGTGTGTACATTAATGAGGAACAAAATTACTTAAATGATTTGAGCAAATGGATGCAATATAACAAAGAGTGAAAAAATTAAGGGGGTCTGAATACTTTCCGTACCCACTGTAACTAATTCACAATTCCTGATCCTCTCCTTGACCTGTCGCCTTATCGTGGTGGAAGGGTTTGTGTGTCCCAGTAATCCTATAGGAGCCATGTTGTCGGGGTTTGTATGCCCCTGGTAGGGTAACCTCTTGCAAACAGGTCCTTAATGAGGGACTAGACAAAGCAGGGCTCAAAGACCCACTTTGAAGAGAAACAGTTTTAGGCCTAGTCATCCCTCGCATGGACGTGGGTCACCAGGGCGCCTCCCCATGGAGCCAGGCCCAGAGGCAGGGACACAATTAATCTGTTCAGCCATCGGAATAACACGGCAGAAAAATGTCAAAACACTGGACAAGAAACATGTGATCCCCTCATGCAATCATTTCTCCAAAGTGGCAAAAAAGTACACTTTATGAGCAAAGACTGTTTGTCAGGCCAGCGTGCAGAAGTCAAGACAACCACCACAACGATTATTAAGCATTACAGGACAACTTCAAAATAGAAGCCTAAAATGGCATTGATGACCAATGTCTTATTATGTGTGTGTGTGCCTTTTATTTTGAAGTTGGCTCTCCCAACATGTTGGCAGAGAGGTGGTGTGTTACAGTAATGAATAATATAAACCAATCGTTGTGGCAGCTGCCTTGACTTTCACTGGAGGGTTGTCCTGATCATCGTGAAAAAGTGCCAGAAGTAAATAGAGAGCGGAATCACAATTGTAGCGTTCTTTGCAGTTTGTGACCGTGCAGGATTGACCCATGGTCAAGCAGAACAAAGGAGCCTTAGCCTTCCTTGACAATTCACTATATGGATGGGAATTTTCAAATGAAAAGGCAGTGCTTGCAGCCAAATATTGTCCCTTTTATGCATAAACAGAATTTGCTTCCATTAAGTTTACTACAGCATATATTTTCAGTTACCCCTTGGTAAATTTAAATTTCATGGGCACATTTTTATTTATTCTGATTTAAACATTCATTTTGAATTGAAGACTGTTTACATAATGTTTGTTGAAAAGTAGTGCAATAAAAATAAATGTTTCCCTAACATGAGGAAAAATTGTGATTAATAGGCTTTACACGATCAGGATTCTTGGGAACGATCACCGATGAGCAAGTTAAAAAAACTGATAACCGATCACCGATCCAATCTCAAGATGGAGCAATGTGTCCATTTAAATGACTTGTTCATATACTTGTGTACTATATACTGAGTATCTTAAAGTATTCTCTATTCAGGTCATGTATTCTAATCAGTCAGGTCAAACCAACATTACAACATGACAGAAATAATGGGTGCTAACTTACTGTAATTAAATTACTTCACACAAACCGAAACTTTAGAGCATGATTCAACATAACGCTGGCATGTTTACATACAACCGTTAGTGCTAGCACTAGCTTGCTAGGCTACATAATATGTTGTTGCCTGCTTGCGAACCGTATCGTATTAAAAGTACGTGAACATACCTCAAGCAAGCCTTAAATGAACATAATCTCCACGACCACACATTTTTTCCCATTTTGTTCTTATAGTACACGCGTCGCGATGTCGTCGCCATGGTAACAAGTGTATCCGGTCAGTTGACAAGATAAGACGGGATGTGGTGGTATCGGAACACAAGATTTTATTGCAGTAGTCTGACATAGTGCAATCGTGAAAGACCAAATTTGTCTTGTAGTCTGATCCACACATTATGTGTTGTCTGTCTCAGACTTGTCGTCTGTCCCTCACCGCCGTCCCACAAAAGACACGCGACGAGGCTCCAAATAAATTAGCTTTTGGATTCAAATATACTGTGCACGCGGCGACACGGAGTAAATGTCTTTTGCAGAGCCGATCAATGACGTCATTGATCGGATCGGCGAATTATGACATTAAAGCCAATCAGCCGATCAGCATAAAATGCTAATTATCAGCCGATACCGATCAAGCTGATGAGATCGGTGTAAAGTCTACTGATGAATAAATGTGATTACAATATTGATCAAAATATTTGTGATTATTATTTTGGCCATGGCGGCACGGTGGCCTCAGTCGCCCACCGTGCCGCCGGCAAATCATAGTATTCTGTTTTTATTTATCCATCCATCCATCCATCCATTTTCTGAGCCGCTTCTCCTCACTAGGGTCGCGGGCGTGCTGGAGCCTATCCCAGCTGTCATCGGGCAGGAGGCGGGGTACACCCTGAACTGGTTGCCAGCCAATTGCAGGGCACATAGTAACAAACAACCATTCGCACTCACAGTCATGCCTACGGGCAATTTAGAGTCTCCAATTAATGCATGTTTTTTTGGGATGTGGGAGGAAACCGGAGTGCCCGGAGAAAACCCACCCAGGCACGGGGAGAACATGCAAACTCCACACAGGCGGGGCCGGGGATTGAACCCGGGTCCTCAGAACTGTGAGGCTGACGCTCTAACCAGTCGCCCACAAATCATAGTATTCTGTTTTTATTTAACATAATATTTCAGCCTTTGGAAAAAAGCCTTAAAATGATTACATTCCATAAAATTAAAATTAAATCGACCCAGTTTTCCAGCACCGTACCACCGTAGGAATTGCGAAAACGTGTTGCTTGAGGCTGAAAGCAATAGCTGCACACTGCAGGCCATCAGGCTCTCTTTTCAGCAATGACATCCCACCTTGTCAAGGAGGCCCTAAGAGGCTCGCACTTGACAAATGACATGAGTGCCTGTTGCTCTTGGTCCAAAATAGTCAATGATGGTGACATCCTGAAACCTTAATACGTCTTTATACAGTTGGTTATCTGTGCATTAATGTGTCTTAGAACACCCGCGTACACTGGCAGACCTTGGTCTTCATTGTACAACCTGCAACAAAACAATGACATTTGAAACACCTGACGGTACTTCAGATCTTTCTTATTTGGTATGATTTTAAAACATGTTACGTAGTTGTGTTAGTAAAATAATTACTTTTTACTTTGCACAGTTGATGAAGCAACATTACACTTTCTTAAGGCTGGTTGTGGGCATGCGTTTTTTAATTCATAAAGCAGGAACGTCTAAGAATTAAACTAATGGTTGATGGGTTTTCCCTAGTTTTCTGCCTCATTCCAAAAACTGCAGGTTAGGTTCATTAAAGAATCCAAGGAATTTTACAGCAATATCAGCATTATCCAGTGCATATTGTCCAAGTGCAAAGGTTCAAAAATAAAAACATGATTCCTGCATCTGATGTGCATGAGTGCAGCTCATGTCTGCACACTCAGGATGTCTGAGAATGTGGTTATCCTTTATTGAATGTGAGGAAAACAACAACAAACCAAAAGATCGACTTTTTCACCCCAGAAATGTGTTGGCATCACATTGGACAAGTTTGTCAGCAACATGTCTGCCTCACAGTCAAGACACTCTGAGTTTGAATTTGAAGGGGGTTTTCTCTGGGTACCTGGATCTCCTCCCATATTCCAAAAAACAAGCACGTTAGGTTAATTGAAGATTCTAACTTGTCAATAGGTGTGAATGTGATTGTGAATGGGTGTTTGTTTACAGTATATGCACTACAATTGGCTGGCAACCAGTCCAGTGTGTACTGGCCCAAAGTCAGCTGGAATTGGCTCCAGCTCCCCTAATGGGTCTCATGAAGACAAACACGATAGAAAATGGATTGATGGATAATTATGGGACTCAGCAAATGCATATTTTTTGGGGGTGATCAGGATGATAAAAAAATTTATTCATTGATTATTTCCAGGCACGGTGGCCGACTGGTTAGAGCGTCAGCCTCACAGTTCTGAGGACCGGGGTTCAAATCCCGGCCCCGCCTGTGTGGACTTTGCATGTTCTCCCCGTGCCTCTGTGGGTTTTCTCCGGGTACTCCGGTTTCCACTCACATCCCAAAAACATGCACGGTAGGTTAATTGAAGACTCTAAATTGTCCGTAGGTATCAATGTGAGTGCGACTGGTTGTTTGTTTATCTGTGCCATGCGATTGGCTGGCGACGGTTTCAGGGTGTACCCTGCCTCCTGCCTGCAGTTAGCTGGGATAGGCTCCAGCATACCCACGACCCTAGTGAGGATAAGCGGTATGGAAAATGGATTGATGGATGATTCTTTCCATCAATCCATTCTCTATACTGCTTATCCTCACTAGGGTTGTGGGTGAGCTGGAGTCTATCCCAGCGAACCTTTCGGCGAGAGGTGAGAGAATTGGTTGCCAACACATATAGACAAAGAACCATTCACACATCACACATTGAAACAGCGTGGGTCTTCAGTCAACCTTACATACTTGTTTTTGACGTGTGGGAGGAAACCAGACTGCTGGGAGAAAACCCACGCAAGCACAGGGAGAACATGCAAAATCCACACAGTAAGGCCAGAGCCCAGATATCAACCCACAACCTCTGAATTGTGAATCAGATGTGGTAACCACTATTTGAATTTATTTATATATGGAATCATTATGTGCAATAAGCTTCATGGTGCATTTTGTAAGAACAAGTGGTCAGAATTCCTGTTGACAAATTGTAGTTTTTCTGGTTGTTTGTGGGTAAATGTTTTCTTATCTATAGAGTCAACCCAGAGGATACTGGATTATGTTCTTAGTGCTTTAAGTTTTTAGACCCCTGAATGATGGCAATATATTAAAATAGCACAAATTTTGCTTGCTTGTTAATGCTCAAAGAACAGGTTACTTTGTGAATGTCAGCATAATCACCACAGAGGTGAGTTTTTGTCAGTGAAAAGCACTACACTCTAAGCAGACCAATCTGTCTCATTCAGATGACTCTTCACCACATTTTCAAGAAATATCAGAAAAGAGATCTGAGATGAAGTAGAACAGACTCAACAGGAACGTTCGCAGAAGGAAGAACTGGGCACAAATAAAGTTATAAGCCAAATCTATCATCTTGAATCGGAAACACTAAATTTGACACGTCCAGGAAACAGGCAAACATCAACGAATGAATGTGCTATTTTGTGGAAAAGAAAACATATTTACGTGTTCCATAATGAATTGCAGAGTTTGACCGCAGAACAGTTTGACACAGCGTGTCAGCTCTCAAATTGATGACAACAGACCTGTGAACACACCACTGGTGTCATCCTGTATGCTGGCAGTGAATGCTTCTGCTAGATTATCACATCGAATCACCAGCCCTACTGTGTGACCAGAAAACTGCAGTTCACATCCAAGAAGGATTTATTAGAAAACCACAATACACCAGTTTTCTAAATTTACTGATTGAAATTCTTTAAATTAACATGACTTATTTGGGTATAAAACCATCTAAAAGTCACTGGGAATCTATGAACAGGTGATGAAGGAACTGGCTAAACAAAGCCTACAAGCCAAATGTAAGTATAATATGTTCAACATCTTAAATCAAACGCATTTATGACACTACAATTTGAGTACTGTAATTTCACGTTTTTGCCACTAGGTGGGAGAACAAGAGGTGAATTGTACAGCGGAAGCATCACAAACTGTCTTTATAGTGACATTATTCACGTGGGGTATTGTAGATTTGTAGTTTTTATTAGTTTCTACCTTTCCTTTTGGGGGAGCTGAAAATGTGTCCTATTAAGATTTCCAACTGGTATGCCTTAGGGCAAACAGCAGGGGAAGATGGTTTTTTTTAATGGTTTGTCTGGTATTATAATGTCACATTTAATTTATATTTCAGATATCTTTTTGCATATTGCTCTGGTGCCCTGTGCAGACTGGAACAGTGTCACAAGAAGACTCGTCATTCTTTTGGAGCTGTGTGTGTAAACTCACAAAGGATTAGATTATTCATATTGTTATTTTATTTATTACAATAGTATTATTGTATATCAACAGTACAACAATATAGTAGAGTCACTGGTGAGTTTGCGTCAGGGTCCACTCCGGCACTCCTTCGCCAGCTCCAGCTGGTGGTGCTGTGCTGAAAAAAAGCTTGTGCCTCTTTCTTTCAGGAAAGTGATTTTTAATTGTGACAGTATTGTATTGTGACTTTGTTTCACAATGCCTATGTTATTGGAGTAGTGGCGTGTCTTTTTTGTCTTGGTCGAAACGAAACCCTAACGAGCATTAAAAGACATTAACACGGGTCACAAGAAAAACAAGACATAGCATGTAACAAAACAAAATGTAAACCACAAAAAAAAAAAAGATCATGACAAACCCCTCCCCATGAGTAGAGGGGTATGGAAATGGGTAAAAAAAAATTGTGGAAAAACAGGACGATGAAACTTGACCTTTACTTGGTTGCCTCCGTTGGTTAGCACGCAGAGAGGTCCTGGAGAGATGGCCAAACGCATGCCCAAGTAAAGGTCGGAAGGAAAGGACTTGGGTGTTAACTCGCAGGGACCAGAACAGGGAAAACGTGACAAAAAGAAGAACTAGAGAAAGAAATCAAAGTTGGTGTCAGAGTCAGAATCGGTAAGGAAGTTAACTAAATTGGGGCCATCTTCATAATCTAAAATATATAGGTGAAGGGGCGCTGTTAGGATGAATAACTAGGACAAGTGGAGGACACTGGTAAAAAGGACAGAAGAAAGAACAATGTGCAGTGAAGCAGGCTGCAGGTTGCAGGATCTAAAAAAAAAAGACATTTTTATTTAAGGAGGAAATCAATTATTATTTATTTAAATAAATAAATAAATAAATTATTATTTATTTATCAAGGAATGAAAGAAACCAGGGAACTAAATACAAGCAAACTGACGTGACAACGAGGAACAACTGGACATGACATGAGTGGCTGGAGGGAGCTGATTGGCTGACACAAGGTAGGGTGCTGACGAGAACAGGTGGAAACGAAAACCTTCCGAGTATCACAAGACATTAACATGGGTCACAAGAAAACAAGACATGACGTCACAAAATTAACTCTCAGCCACAAAAAACTGATTATGACTTTATAGCAAAAAATGTTTGGTGAAACGTTTTGGTGGGTGTTTTGCTACTGTTGATCATGTTGGAAAATAGTCATATTTAAACATACTAGTCATCTCCTTCTACATGTATATTTTCACAAATACTTATCACTAATTAAATTGTTCATCTTCTAAGGTTGCACTGACATGACACATAAAAATGGGGGGAGAAGGGGGGGGGGGAAACAGATTCTTGCACACAAGTGTTTTAGACAGCAAGTCAAAATAGTTTATTATAGAACAAGATTCATATTAGAGGCACTACCTCACATTTAGCATAGGCACTGAACTACTGCACTGCTGTGAGAACCAAAGCCTGCCAGACACATCATCATCATCATCATCATCATCATCATCATCATCATCATTCTGATCAACCTGAGTGACAAACTGAAATACAAAGGCCTTCCCAATCGAATCAGTGGAGCAGTCTGTGTGTTATATTACCAGTAAGTGAACAAGACTTGATGTCATGTACGTTATGTCGTGGTTCAATGTTATGACTGAATCGAACTCTCCATGGATCAAAAACCCGTTTAGAAGCCACGTTAATGGGGTGTGTCAGGCTTCCATTTGGACATGACACCTTCATCCATCAAGGCGATTAATGCACTACTGCACTATTAAATACATCCACCTTAGTTTAACTGTTACATCTTGAACACAACAAAGAGTCACATTCATCTTTTATGGCAAGCACAACACCTACAAATGATGCGATCACCATTATTACGATATAATAATACAATAATACATCATCTTGTTACTTGACGTTATTGTGCAATTGAAAAACACTTGGATACAATTACCTTGTTCTTAGAGGGATTATCAAAAAGTGTTAATCACTATCGTTATAATAGGATTGTACATCTGAAGCGCTGATGCACAGTTACCGTTAACGGCACACAATGGGGCATTTTGTGTTCTCAGCTGTTTTCAACTATGAGAAGCTAGCTTCTTGCTGATGCTATTACGGTTTGTCTGTCAGATGAATAATGCAGCTGCTGCATCAAGGGAAATGTGCCCACATCTAAGTATGACTTATTTCTGCAACTTTGCGATTAAATAAAATGTAATTTGTTTTGATCATTTAGTCATTGCAAATTACGGACTTTGAAAGTGCAAGTAACTGAGGCTGAGTTGAACGGAACTGAACTCGACTTCAGGAAGAATATTAGAATATTACATTTGAATGACTGCTGCAATTTATCAGTGGAAGATTTAAAGTTTGATGAATCAACAATATTTTGGGTGTTGTTCCAAATTAACAACAAGGAATCACTAAATCATGTCCATTGTGATAACATTTTATAAAATGCTTAAATTATGTCCCCTTTCGTGCAAAAAAATGAATGTGTAGATTATTATTTGTGTTAAATTAAGGTAATATTTACTGAAAATGTTAAAATCATGAAACTCATACATGAGCTTGACATTATATTATCTATTCATGTTCATGACAAAATATTGTCTGTTAGTGGCAAAGTATAACATTTTGGGCAATGCATTGATTGAATGTGTTGCAGTGGGACTTTTTTTTTTTTTTTTAATACGTCACATAGTGAGGTTTGTATATGTATCCAGAGTGGCGAAGGTGTGTAGCTGAAGTAATACTACAATAATTTAATAGTGTGCCTTACTTTTAAAACACTTTTTAATTGAATTCTCAATGGAACACTTTCTAGGTATCAGTGTGGGGGAATGTTTGCTTTAGCTCCTGTCCTAATTAACTGTGATATACTGTAGTCATACAATGTTTAGTCATTGTATGACTACAGTGCAGTATATCATGGGGTGTCCATGGGGGGGGTAAAGCATCATGATATACAGTAGGTACATCATTAATATTATACGGGAATGACCACAATTCCCAGCACTTGATCTCATCATTTTTGGAACACTTCATCCAGTGCAGTAATCACGTTTGCACAGACAGATCACACAGCAATAGTTCACTGAGACCACAAAGCATTTGTTCCTGTTTCTATCATGTTAATCACTGTATAGGGAAACAGCACAGTACAGCAAGAGAGAGAGAATGGGAGAGATCACAACAGGAGCAGAATTATGCTCTCTCGTTTCCCAAAACATGTGTCCAAACTGGTTTCACTTTAATAAACAACTCAACAGTGGTTATATGAAATTCTGAGTCAAACTGAACAGTGTTCATTTCCACGCAACATTGACTCAGCTTTTTAATTCAAGACTCACTCACATGAACACCATTCATCTCAGGGGTAGGCAAACGTTTGTGCTCAAGGCCCATATAAGATTTTTAACATGGACAGATGGGCCAAGTCTTTTCTAAGATGACGTAAAATAAATCAATAAATAAACTGTATGTAAAATAGTACAAATAAATGTAATACCATACTGTTAAATGTAAATGTAATATTTAGTAGAATTTTTAAAAAATGACATTTTAGGAAATAATTGCTAAATTGAAGGTTTGAAATTAAAACTGAATAAATATTCCAGGACTTCTGATAAATAGTAAATGCAGACAGAAAGAACGGAGTGGGCCCACTGTGGCCTGCAGGTCATAGTTTGCCCACCCCTTTTTTTTTTTTTTTTTTTTTTTTTTTTGTCCTGTTCAGCTGTTAGGTCAAGCAGAATGGAGGATCTGTATCCCGTCTATGCCGGAACAGTTTTATTGTGTCACAGTGGAGTTTTTAAGCTGCCGCTGTGGTTTCTTGATGTTTATTGAGAATCAGAGTCGATCAGTTGAACAGAAAAAAAATTCTAGCGGGGAGAGCGAAGTAAAGAGAAAAAGGACAAAGCACTAATTGTAAACACGATGAGAAAAGTAAATCATTACATATCTACAACAATGAAACATTAGATATGAGTGTTGTATAGGGCTGTGGTGCTGTAGTGTAGTCCCTGTGACATCATTAACGCACATAGTTGGAAAATATGATCAATAAACTAACCCAAAACGTATTCCAAATACAAAGTGCCTTGGGATGTAGGTTGGCAATATATTTTGGCTTTCAACAAGAACGCATTTGCCTTCACATTCAAGCAGGCTTGTGCATCATCCACTCGTGGCCTGTTTAAAGGGTTCAGCATGTAATCGGCTTCTACTTGCTCTGAATCATCCCGCTCTTATTCCTCAACTGGCTGTGAGAGGTGAGAAACGTATAGAACATCTGATCCATGAGCCACTGTGACTCAATGAGGGAGTGACCGAGATTATGTTAAAAATAAAAGGGGAAAAATAGGGCAACCTAGTCTTCGATTTCTTTGAAGGGATTTTGGGGGGGGGGGGGGGGAGCAGAGAAAAACACGATGAAATTAGATGACACTCTCCAACCTCCAGATGGCCTAATAATAAATACTGAGGTTTTTTTACAGAGATTTCTCAGAAATGCTCACGAGCACCAGTGTGCTGGCAAACTGACAGAATGGATCAGTCTCACAACTGCCCACGTCGCAGTCTCACAATTGCAAAATTGGGGATGGACCTACGATATATAGCAAATCTAATAAATCATATTTCTTTAGCAGCAAGACACAACAGTCCTATGCAATATCGAAGTGTGGCAAAACCACAAAAACCTTGTTTACTTCACAGCTCACAAGATTATATCCATGCCTTTTTCCTGTAGTTGTTCGTAGAAAGAACTATTTTCATAACTGAGTGGAAAATGCATTTGCACTGTCATGCAAATCCATTATGTGTGTATGCTCTTTGCGCTGTGTGACCTGCACCTAACACAATCAAATGGTGAACATCCAAAATAACCAACTGTCTATTGGCACCATCCCTCAAAAGAGATAACAAGATCTGTCTGGGTGCAGACCACAAATCGAAACTGCAACAGCCAAGGAAAAGTGAATGTGTGCATTTGTGTGTTTCTGGTCCTGGGCTTATCTTTCACTCATCTGACGCATGTTTTTTTTCTCTCCCTCTATGCATTTGAAATTAGTATGCTGTGATCAGACAGACTTCTCTTTATTTTGAATTAAGATTAGTTGCTTTAATGCATCAAATAAATAGTAACTAAATGACACATCAGCTCATTGCGCGTGCAGCTGGTCCAAACATCTGAAGCATACGTCTGTCATCTGAACATCTTGTTTTTAGTTTACATTTATTGATCTTGTTACCCAAAAATGTCACTATAGTGGCACTGCTTATACTCTTGACCAGGAAAAACTATTGCTGAAATGGGTTAAGTATAGTATCTATTTCAATTATGCAGTGAACCCCCACATATTCGCATTACGGCATTCGCAAATTTGCATATTCACAATGTTTTGGGAACCTATTCTCTGTTATTCACTGCAAAATGTGTCTCTTTGCTGTTTTTGGCCACAGGCCAAAGCAATAAACATATTACTTTGGCACCATGTTTCGGAGTCTTTGTGCTGCTGTTGTTGTTAGGTATAATGAATTGATGTTTTTTGTTTTTAATTGGTTTTGAGATGTTCTCTATTGTTGGTGGTCCTTGAATGCAGCTCAGAATGAAAGTTTGTGTTTGAGTCTCTCCCGACGCAGCTACAATTGGCCCATTTAATCTACGTTGCCGTTAAAATTAGCCTATTCCTTTATATTATTGTGTGAACTGTAGGTACCAAAAGGTGAGTTTAATGACTCATACCATTTGTGCAAAGTGCTAGTTTGCGTATTTGTTTGCCCATGTGTGATGTAATGTCAGTTTGTGCTGGCATGTTATTTAGGCTGGTATGCTAGCTAATACTACTGATGAGCCTCATGTGAAAGTGTTTGTGTAGAATAATTTCATTATTGAATAGTCGTTTATGTAACATGGGATCCTGGTCACGTAGGGGCTCGATTCATGGTGTTGATGCTTCATGATAGTTTCTGTTTTAAGTGCTTTACCGCCATCTTTTGGCATCCATAGTTACATAATTACAACCCTGGCAATTATTCATGGTACGACTTGCTCCCTATCACCCACTAATAGTGGAGGTTCGTTACTGTATACAGTAAAAAAAAAAATCTAGATCCTTTAGTAGTATAAAAAGATGTGTAAAAACGAACTTTGTTAGACTTCATTTTGTTAAAGTTTTACTTTTTCATTTTCAGCGTGAATGAAACTATTAGAAATGAAAAAAATGGTTTTTTTGTGGGATAAATTTGCTTGAACAAGAATGTGCAGCATGCATTTTCTAGGTAATTCAATTAAAATCAAATACACCAAATGTATACCAGAATTGGCCACATAGTTACTCAGGAATTCAAATTTCAAATTATGAAATTTTGAGGGTGGGTGGGGGGTTATGTCATCATTTTTTGTACAGGTTAGAGATCAGGATCTGTTTTTATACTAACCTGCATTTTTATCATCATGCAGGGACGCATTTTGATTCCTATGTGTATTAACTGACATCTGCCACATTCTCTATAATAATTTTATGGTATAGTTTTGTACATTATTTTAATTTTACTGCTGCCACAATCACTAATGTCACTCGAAAAGCAAACAATTGTGTTTGCTCTTTTGAAGTCCTCATGAATAATATAATTATTCAAAGTCCTTGCAATGGGACAATAAAAAATCCCCGAGTGGAAAATGAGAATCTGTTGAAACCAAGCCGCGGTGAAAAATTTCAGCCACAACTGCCAGTAAAATTGTTCAGGATACAAAGAAAAAACGCAAATAATTTCAGCTGAAATACAGGACTCTCTGGAGAAAAAACTGGTGGGGCTGTTTCATGATGAACACTAATTTAAAGAAAAATGGGCTCCATGGTCAAGTCACTAGAACAAAGCCATTACAACTAAATTGCCACAAAGCAAACAGCACAGAAACAAACGTCAAAACGTCTGAAACAAAGTTATTGCACCTAAATTGAACTTTAAGGCCACAACCATAAACTACGGGATATATTTGGATGGGAGCCAACAAAGCCTATGATTTAAAGTACAACATTCCATCTGTGAAACATGAATGTGAATCACTGATGTTTTGGGGAGACCTGAAAAGAGCGGTTCATGCAATAGAGCCAAAGAGTTTACAGGTATTGGAGGCTGTTTGCCAAGAAGAATGGTCAGCTGTACCTCAACAAAAACTATCACAAAAACTTTTAAGTTGTCATTGATGTTAAAAACTGTCAACTTTTCAACAGAATCATGTCGGTAATTACTGTTGTAATTCTGATCTTAAAAGAGCAAATAAATAAATCAATAAAGTTTGATAATTGATGTCTTCACCCATCCACTAACAATGAGTGAAAGATCCAATTTCGTATTCCCAGAATGGCCTAAAAATCCAAATTCTGCCAGGGTATGCACACCTGTTAACACAATTGCATTTGTGCTGATGTTTTGGGTACAAGCTAAGAACAGCATGGCCAACGCAACATAAACATCAAACAATGACATGCCAACAAGTGTTTTGTCCTATTCTTTAAATTCAATTTTATGCTTCAAAAGGTTGCCCATCTGACATTACCTTGAGGTGATTTATCCATTGATCCGAAATGTGCTGGATGTCAAGCTGAGGTAATAAATCCACTGCATTGCAGTGGTGGTGGTGGATGGAGGAAACACAACAAACATGTCAGTAATGGTGGCTGAGGAGTTTGTAGATTGAGCATCTACAAACAAAAACAAACGAACAAAGTGTGCTACAGTGTGACGGACAATGTCAGTGGTGATTGATCACTTTACTGCTCAAGGCTGGAGATAAAAAGAAGCACAGTGACTGTGGTCAACACCAGGTGGTGTTGTGGCGGCCATGGATGGACATCCAACACGCTTGAGTTCGGTGGTGTAGCATGGAAGGTTTCGGTATTTGGGGGCACACAATCCTCAAGATTTGTTTTTTTTAAGTTAAAAAAAACCATTTGTGGTTATGGGCTTCATGTTAGTCAGAAAGGACCACATCATTTCAGGTATTATATATATGTCAAACTCAGGCCCGGGGGCCAAATTTGGCCCATGATGTAATTATATTTGGCCCACAAGACCATATCAAATGTGTATTAGAGCTGGCCTGCCAGTATATAGCACATGCGCCACTAATATTACAAATCCCAGAATGCTTTGCTAGTGTGTTGGCCCATCAGGCTAGACCGGCGAGCGCCCCTTCCCTTTCTGTTGCTGTCGTTAGCAACTATGCTACCGGTCTCCTCGAGCAAATTTACACTTGTCCTTCCCAAAAATGGCCAAACGAAAGATGGAAAACAGTTAACTTCCAAGACAGGTGGGAGGCAGATTATCTGTTCACTAAAGGAAAAGACAGACCTGTTTGTCGTGTGCGGAGCAACATGGCTGTAACAAAGAATATAACATCATTGAATTAATGTTTTTTTAATGCCCTTTATCAACTCCAACTCCTATTTTTATTGAAGGACATTCTTATTTTTTTGGGTTGGTTTGTTGTTGGCTTTTGAAAAAAGATTTACATCAAAAAGAAAGGTAGTTGGAGATAGATAAATAGAAGATGGCGAGACAGAAGAATACATGTTATCTATTTAAATGCAAAACAACAAACAAATACCACTGATGTCTTTTATCGCAAATTTGATTTCTCGTGTTTATAATATTAAAGTTTGTTTATTCCAGATTCAGTGTTTAAGCAAAATTTTAATTTGTTTTCATATGATAAACTTTAATGCTACATTTCTGGAGAGAAGGGAAACATGGACATCGCAGTGATTTTTCATTAAATATTGAGTTTGGCCCGCGACGTTGTCCCAATTTTTTATTTTGGCCCACCGTGAATTTGAGTTTGACACCCCTGCGGTATACATGATGAAATTATAATAAATTCAAATTTTGGTGCTTTAAATTTAACACTTTCTACTACCCAGCCACCAAACCAATTGTTAATAAATACATACATTTAGTAACTTAGCAGGAATGTTAACACTTAAACAACACCGTAACAAAACTAAAGAACAAAAATAAAGTGTCCCACAATCACATCATTATATGAAAAAAAAAGAGAATGATAGAAAAATGTCAGATTGCTGACGCAGCAGCAGGGGAGTGTGACAGATATATGGCCCTATGTTCCTTTAAAATCCAGAAAAGTACCCTGCTTTTGTTCTGAAAACTGCTCAAGAGTTCAAAGGCATGTGAAGTCTTCAGATAGTGTGTGTGTGTTTATTTTTTGCTATTTTTTCATCTTCCCCTGACATCTGCAAGGAAGACAAGCTGTCAGTGTTCTCTCCTTATCAGTCACAGTAATCTTGACTGTCCTTGTATTTATTCGTCCAGCTCTGTCAGCAAATGTCCCCGGATGCCTTTTTTCTTTTAGAAATGCTTGCAGAATCTGTGTACCATCAAGAAGCATCCATCAGTCGCGCGTGAAAGTAGTAAAGTATGTGTGGATGATAGCCTCTATATCCAAGGAAATATATTTCAGCCATTTCCACACAAGCGACAATAAAATAGCAACGGCAGCGTGCATTTACTCCAGTGTGTGCGTTGCTCCCTGTGCACGTGTCACACTGTTTCCTGTAAGCAGAGAGCTTCCACGGCATTGCTCGGGCCCTGCGCCACCCCACCGATGACGAAAAGCATGCTGGAGGTCTGCAGGAGTGCAGACGAGCAGCGTGCGGTGGGCATAGGCGCCACGTACTCCCAACGACGCTTTATCGGGTTGTAGCTCTCGACAGAGCCCAAAGGTGATGGCTCATTGCCTGCAAAGTTGAGATACAATTAAAACAAACCACTGGAAAAAAAAATTACTTTTCAACAATGACAAAAAAAAAAGATATATATTGTATTTGATGTGCATAAAGTAAGATCAATGTGCGGCAGAGCTAGGGTTTAGTACGCCGGCGTGGTGCTGGAAATCCGGTGTATGAATTTTTATTTTTATTTTTTTTTACAAGACAGGACATTACAGTGCAACTACTTTGGTCTTATATGCGCCCTAATTTCTGAATGGTGCAGCAAATAAAAACAGAGGGTGCGTACAGGTGCCCAGTCATTTCAAGAGGAAAAAGATATTTCTGTGACTTGAAAGCAGACACATGAAACCCATCATGGTCTCTAAACCAATCAGAAAGGACCCTCTGTCTGATTGGCCATCTGCGTGTCTGTGTATGTTTAGGGTATATCTTTAGGGTTTAGGGTGTGTCAGGGTATGCACACCTGTTAGCATTTGCTCTTTTAAGATCTTTAGGGTTTAGGGTGTGTGCGTGTAAATATATATATATATCCACACACACACACACACACACACACACACAGACGATTTCCAAAACATTTGAATATCATGGAAAAGTCTATTTATTTTCATAATTTCATTCAAAAAGTTAAACTTTCATAGATTATAGATTCAGGGCCCACAATTTAAACAATTCCAAGTATTTATTTGTTTATTTTTACATAATTTGGGCTTCCAGCTCATAAAACCCACGAAATCAGGAATTCAAAAAAATTCAATACTGTGAAGAAATCACCATTTACTTCTCAGTCAAATAACTATTTTATTGTCGCTGTGATACAAAACCAAACAACAGCAGTAGCAGGCCCAAAGGACTCTCATAATTTAAGAATAACGCAAAAGAGAAAGAAGAAACAGATGCTATTTAATGTAAAAAGCATTTGGGAATACCACAATGATGAAGCTGTCATTATTCTGCTTTTGGGTTTATAGTACAAATTTAATTGCAAATGTAATGTAGAACAACAGTCAATACATTTTTTGATGGCCCATTTGCAAGACTGACTCCATGAGACATTCATATCAATTAAAGCACAAAAACAGGGCCAATTTCAAGATGCCACGTTATCATATTTCATAGCTCTGCTGAGACCTTCTTAATTTTCACTCACTTCTGCTTTCTTGCGTCCTCTAAACTCAGGTGCAAAGATGTCATTATACTGTACATCTTGCTAGAATCATGTCGTTTCCGTTTCCTTGGAGACTCTCGTCACAGGGTGAGAGGTTTGTTGCGCAACTGTGATGGCACCCAAGTGTTGGGATGGCTCGGCTTGTGACTACTTTATTATCCGTTAGTTTTATCAAAACACACACACGTTTATACACGCACACATACACACACTCACACACACTGTTCCTGTTGCTCAAAGGCTTCCCGTCATTGCTTTGATGTGTCGGTCCAGTTGTTCTATTTTTTTTTCCTTTCATTAATCCCATCCTTCATCTGGTCCTTCCTTTGTTGTTCTTCCTCAAGTTCACTTTCAATTCCTCTTTCATTTCTTTAGCCTATTATTTTCTTTCCAGATCTTTTGTCTGCTTCTCCTTTTTATAAACACACAACTCTGCAGTCATTTCTCCTAACTTTCCTCTGATCTGAGTCCACCCTACTTTCATTTTGGTTCTTTCCTCTCTTGTGTCAAATATTCTCCCTTTCTTATTCATTGCTTTAGATATTTTCTGAAACACCCAGTGATTCATCCCTTGTGTTTCATTTACATAGTAGTCGCTCACCAAATATCACCTAAGGTGCAGTATGTGTTTTTGCTATATTGGTGTTCCTGCTAAGGACTTGGGCTTTGGAACAAGAGCTTTATGGCTTGATTTCTTCTGCAGAGAAAATAACTTCCAAGTAGTTGGAGAGATGCTACTCTGCATGCTGGAGACTGTTGGAGTATCCTTGAAAGCATATCCATCCATCCAGTTTCTATGTTGCAGAAAATAATACAGTTCGTCCATTCATTTTCTTTCATGCTTATCCTCATTAGGGTGAGATGGAGCATACTGTACCACAGCTTTACTTTGGGTTAGGGTTAGGGTTAGTTAATTTCTTTCGGATTCTTCTTCATCGAAAAGAAAGACACCACTCTCCGGCCATGCATAGACTCAATGACATCACCATAAAGAACAAATCACCACTACCCCTCATTCAAACTCCTCTGCGATGCCCAGATATTCACCAAATTGGACCTGCGAAATGCCTACCACCTCATCCGTATCCGAGATGGGGATGAATGGAAGACCACTTTCAATACCCCCCTCGGACACTTTGAATATCCGGTCATGCCATTCGAATTAACCAACGCCCCTGCAGTCTTCCAAGCCTTCATCAACGACATCCTCTGTGATATGTTAAACTGGTTCGTTTTATTTTACCAGGATGACATCCTCATTTTCTCCCGTTCCCCCGAAGAACACCGCACTCATGTACACCAAGTCCTCCAGCGCCTCCTCGAAAATCGTCTGTGTGTCAAACCGGAAAAATGCAAATTCCACCTCTCCTCCGTACATTTCCTAGGCTACATCATTGCCAGGACAATTACAACCAGACCCTGCCAAAATCCAAGCAATCATTGACTGGCCCATTCCCACCACCCGGAAAGAACTACACCGTTTCCTCGGATTCGCCAATTTCTACCGCCGCTTCATCCGCAATTACAGCAAGGTCGCACGTCCCCTCACCCGCCTTACTTCCACCAGCTCCCACTTTCAGTGGACACCGACAGCATCCCAAGCTTTCAGCCAACTAAAAACCCTGTTTACCAGTGCTCCTATCCTACGCCACCCCGACCCCTCCCTCCAGTTCGTGGTGGAGGGTGACACCTTGGACACTGGGGCAGGGGCCGTCCTCTCGCAGCGGGACCCCACGTCCCAGAAACTTCATCCCTGTGCCTTTTTCTCCCGTGGCCTGTCCCCTGCCGAGAGAAATTACAACGTTGGCAACGGAGAGCTGCTAGCCATAATATGGGCATTGGAAGAGTGGAGGCACTGGCTGGAGGGGACTGAAGTACGGTTTATCATCTGGGCTGATCACAAGAACCTTTCGTACCTCTGTTCCGCCAAACGCCTTAACCGGAAAAATGCAAGCTCGCTGGGCCCTCTTCCAAAGCCGATTCAATTTCAGCCTCTCCTTCGGAGATGGATACCGCAACAGCAAACCTGACGCCCTATCCCGCATATACTCACCCCCCTCCACCCCAGCAAAACACGAAACAATCCTCCCTTCTTCCTGCTTCGTTGGTGCAGCCACATGGAAGATTGAACGTATTGTCAAAAACTACCGACTATTCTTACCCGATTCTGCACGCTCTGATGTCCTTCAGTGGGCCCACATCTCCAAGCTCACATGTCATCCTGGCATCACCCGCAAGAACCAATTCATCCAGCAGCACTTCTGGTGGCCCAGCCTCGTCAAAGACACCCGGGAGTTCGTCCAACCCTGCTCCGTCTTCCCCAGAGGGAAGTCTTCAAACCTGCCCCCAGCTGGTCTCCTGTGCCCCTTACCGATCCCGAGCCCCCCCTGGTCCCACATTGCTTTAGACTTCATCACCGGCCTGCCCCCTTCTGAAAGTAACACAATCATTTTTACTGTTGTCGATCGATTTTCTAAATATGTCCATTACATACCCCTTCCCAAGCTACCCTCTGCTTTTGAAACTGCTAACCTCCTTGTTCATCATGTTTTCAAACGCCACAGTATCCCCATCGACATCATCTCAGATCAGGGCCCCCAGTTCTTTTCCCTGGTCTGGAAAGACTTCTGTAAAGGAGTGGGCGCAGCAGCCAGCTTGTCTTCAGCGTACCATCCACAGACCAACGGCCAGACGGAGTGGGCAAATCAATCCCTGGAGTCAGCCCTTCGCTGCATTGCCACACGCAACCCCACCTCCTGGAGCTCATTCCTTCCATGGATCGAATACGCCCACAACTCCCTCACCAGCTCCGCCACCGGTATGTCTCCGTTCATGGCCTCCTACGGTTTCCAACCTGTCCACCACAGTGAGAATGACTGTGTTCCCATTTGACGGGGGAAGCCCAGAAACGAAGTCCAGGGCGATGTGCGACCAAGGGCGTCTGGGAATGGGAAGCGGACGCAGTAAACCAGAGCTTGGTTTAGAGGATGTCTTATTTTGAGCACTGACTGTGCATGCAGAGACAAAGGACCAGGTGTCATCTTCCATGGTGGGCCCCCAGAAGCGTTGACGGAGGAAGGCCAATTTTCTGCGGATTCCAGGGTGAAAGGTAAGTCACGATGAATGGGCCCACTGTAGCACCTGGGGGCGGACCAAATCAGGGACAAACAGGGAGTTCCGGGGACCCCCACCAGGATCAGCTTTTCTTCCTGGGCCTCCTTTACCAGAGTTTTTATTTCTAATGTGATTGAGCCCAGAAAGCAACAGGCAGACAAGATGGGATCTGGATCATTCTTGACACTCTCCAAGGCGAACTGGCGGGACAGGGCATCCGCCTTGGTGTTCTGGGCCCCTGGGCGGAAGGACAAGGTAAAGGTGAAATGGTCAAAAAACAATGCCCAACTGGCTTGACGGGAGCTCAGCCTCTTAGCAGAGCGGATGTATTCCAAATTCTTGTGGTCGGTCCACATGATGAATGGGTGTTCGGCGCCTTCCAGGAAATGCCGCCATTCCTCCAACGCCATCTTCACCGCCAAGAGCTCCCGGTCTCTGATCCCATAATTTTTCTTCACCTGAGACAACAAAAGAAGGCGCAAGGGTGGACTTTACCATCAGTCTGGGATCGCTGAGACAGCACCGCACCAACCCCCGCCTCTGATGCATTGACCTCAACTATGAACTGCCGATGTGGATCCGGATGAACGAGGATAGAAGCTGAGGAAAAAAAGTTTATTTAGCTCACAGAAGGCCATGTTGGCCTTCTCAGACCATTAGAAGGATGTTAGGGTTGATGTGAGCGCAGTGAGGGGTGCTGCCACCCGACTGTAGTTCCGGATGAACTGCCAGTAGAAGTTGGCGAAGCCAAGGAATCGCTGCAGCTCCTTTCTTGTGGATGGCGTCGGCCACTCAGTGACTGCAGCTACCTTGGCTGGGTCCATTTGAAGCTGCCCCTCAGCAATGACGTAATCCAAAAAGGTGGTCTTTGGAACATGGAACTCACACTTCTCTGCTTTAACAAAGAGCTTGTTCTCAAGGCGTCTCTGAAGTACTTGTCGAACATGTCATTCGTGATCTGCGACGGAACGGGAGAAAACCAGGATGTCATTCAGGTACACAAAAACACATTTTCTGATCATGTCACGCAGGACGTCATTGACTGGTGCCTGGAAGACAGCAGGGGCAGTGGTCAGGCCGAAAGGCATTACGAGGTACTCGTAGTGCCCTCTATGGGTCATAAATGCTGTCTTCCACTCGTCTCCCTCCCGAATGCGGACAAGGTGGTAGGCCTGGCGCAGATCCAACTTGGTGAAAACTGTTGCCCCGTGAAGGGGGGAAAAGGCAGAGTCAATCAGGGGAAAGTGGTACTTATTCTTAATGGTGATGTTATTAAGGCCACAATAGTCCACACATGGACGGAGGGTCTTGTCTTTTTTGTCCACAAAAAAGAAGCCTGCTCGCACCGGTGAAGAGGAGGGCCGGATAATACCTGCGGCCAATGACTCGCTGATATAGGTCTCCTGCCCTGGATGAGAGATGTTAAAAAGACGGCTGCTAGGTAGCGATGCAACCGGGCTGTAGTTCAATAGCGCAATCGTAAGGCTTGTGTGGGGGTAGAGAGGTGCCATGGTGTTTGCTGAATACTGGAGGTAGGTCATGGTAAATTGAGGGGACACCTGTTAAGTCAGGGGACTTACTCCGACTTCGACCACTTGGGGGCACCGCAGCAGATCGCAAGCAGTTCTCATGACAGAAATTGCTCCATGAAGTGATCTTGGGCACGGTCCAGTCGATGGTGGTGTTATGGAGCCTCAGCCAAGGCAAGCCAAGCACGATTGGAACTTGAAGACAAGGGAAAACATGAAAAATTAAAGTCTCAAGATGGTTGCCTGATAGCTTGAGGGAAACGGGAGCAGTCTCTTGCTGGATATGGGTGATCAGCCGCCCATCAAGGGCAGTGGCATTCTTGGGAGTGGTCAGAGCCTGTAAATGAATTTTCATCTGTTTAACTCGGCGGTGGTCAATGAGATTCTCGTCAGCTCCAGAGTCTATTAGGGCTAAAACGGGCAGAGACAGATCATTCCAGCAGATGGTAGCAGAGATCTGAAAACAGAGGAGGAACTTGCATTCTGACTCACCAACTCCTCCTTTATTGGCGAGTCTGCCAGTTTGATGGACGTGTGGGACAGTTTGCGATGTAGTGGCCCGCCTCTCCACAATACAAGCACAGATTAGAGGTTCTCCTGCGTGTTTTCTCCAAATCTTAGAGTTTTGTTCGGCCAAGTTGCATGGGTTCACCGATCTCGGGAAGCGGGGCTGGTGACGAAGTCTGCGGCTCAAAGGAGGATTTGAGAGTGGAGTGCTGTGGAGAAGGAAGATGGGTAGGCCGAGTCTGTGACCTCGATTTGCATTCCCTCCGCCGCTCACGGAGACGACAATCCAGTTTGATAGAAAGATCAATCAGCTGATCTAAGGAGCTTGGCTCATCCCAACTCGTCTTTAAGAGACTCATTTAGAGCCCCCCAAAAAACTTCCTGTAGCGCCTCATCATTGAAATTGCTCTCGGCAACGAGAGTCCGAAAAGTGATCGCAAATTCAGCCACACTGCGAGAGCCCTGTTGGAGTGACATCAGTCGTTTAGTGGCCTCCCTCCCGCGCACCGGTTGGTCAAAAATCTTCTTCATCTTCATGGAAAAAGAAGAGTATGACGCACAGACGGCTAACCGTTTCTCCCATTCCGCCGTGGCCCACGACAGCGCGGTACCCCGGAGACAGCCGATGAGGTAGGCAATTTTAGCGTTGTCGGTGGAGTACGACTGCGGTTGCTGTTCAAACACAAGTGAACACTGGACCAAAAAGGCGCGACAAGACCCTAGATTGCTGTCGTAATGGGCTGGTGCGGTTCACGCATTACGTGGGTGAGGGGGGCAGTGGGAGCGGTGGATGCTGCAGTAGGCGGCTGTGCGCAAGGTTGGAGTGAGGCAAATTTATTTTGGAGGAATGTGAGAGCTTGTGAGAAGTCACATACCTTTTGAATCAGCAGGGTGAGGGCTTGGTCGTGTTGCTCTAAAAGCATGCTCTGTCTGGTAACTGTTTGGGGAAGGGGATCTGTCTCCGCTGGGTCCATGACAGGCCAGACTATGCTGTCAGGATTCAGGTTGCAAGTTGGACCCAGATGCAGAGAGGACAGGGAGGTGAGTTTGTGAATAAAGGTTTATTGCAGCTTGGAAGCAAACAAAGGAACTCTGAGAACTAAATCCAGGATTGGCTGGGTTCCAATGAGGACCGGTCTGGCAGGGTAGGAGTCTGTGTTGTCGGTGGGCCGCAAGAGGTGAGCACTGGTTTGCAGGGAGCAAGGGCAGATGGCAGACTGGGGACAAAACAAGAATTAGGTAGAGATAACTCATTAGGTCTTCAGGAAGCAAAAAGATAGGCATGGTGGCTAGGCTACGAACTCGATGTAGAGCGTTGATAGTCTGGCAACGAGTTGGAGTCCCACAGGGTCTTAAGAGCAGTCAGGTGTAATTAGGATGACGAGGTGCAGCTGCTAGACTCCAACACATCAAAGCACGTGCAAAGCACTCATGACACACACACACACACACACACACACACACACGGGCTGGACTCAGGTGCTGAAACAGCAACCCTGACTGGTCCGATCTGCGGAAAGGAATAAATGGTGCGTGGACCTTCGTCGTTCCCCTGCACCTGAGTACAAGGTGGGTCAGTCCATTTGGCTTTCCTCCCGTGACCTCCCACTACAAACAGAATCCCGCAAACTCACTCCACGCTTTATCGATTCATTTCCCAAACACTCTGCATGCCTATGTGCTTGATTTTATACACCTGTGGCCATAGAAGTGATTGGAACACCTGATTCCAATTATTTGGATGGGTGAGCGAATATATTTTGCAATATAGTGTATCAGTGGTACATTACTGCTACTTGTATTGTGCAATGGTCTAATGTAGTGTAGTAAGCTTAAGTCACCTTTGAGTTCAACGATAAATCTTTGTAATGTTTACCAGGGGCGGTTTCTGACGTGCGATATGGGCAGCCGCCCAAGGTGGCATTCTGTGGGGGGGGCGATCAATTTACCTGATCACGTGGTGAGAATGGTGAAGTTGGCACTGCTGCAACTAAATGCAACCGTCGATATGCAGTCGTTCGTGTATTGTACACCACTCTCATATTTGTTTACACTTGGTTTGTCTCGAGACAGAGCTGTCCAATTACTTCTTTTTTTGTTTTGTTTCTAACCAGAGTTAAATAATCCAGCCAAGAGACTGTAATAGTCTCTATTTGCGAAAGGCTACGTGTGTCCCCGCGAGGCTCTGTGAGCGGCGATGCACATGAGCAAATGATTGACTTACTATTTGGTCACACCTCCTGACTCGACAGTCTCTGATTGGCTATTCTTGTCATTGCATGCCTTGTTGTAAAATAATAATTAAAATTAAATTACAGGCATAAAATGGGGCCAAAGAGGGACGATTTTACAAAATCTACTGTCAGACCATAGAGTTTTAACAGATATAACAAGTGTTTTTTTAAACTGCATATTCTACCTTTAAATGTTTATTTTTTAACTAGTTTTTCAATTAAATATTATTCATAATTTGTGCTGAGCCATACTCCTTGTACCAAACTGCTTTTAAAGTTCGTCCATCATTTTTGTTAGTGCTTGTCCTCGTTAGGGTCATTGGTAATATACATACATACATACACATAAAATTGTCCTCAAATGTTCAGTGCTGTTCTGGATGATGGTACCAAGATATATCCATTTTAAAGGGTACCAAAGTGTATTACCAGAGGGTACCGCCCCAGTAAAAAACCATTGTACCCCTAAAGATACAACAATGCACTTTATTTTCTTGGAGTGTACACTATGGTAATGTATTATGCTTTCAGAAATCACTTAATTTGTATCTTGTTTGACAGAAAGCAGATCCTGAAACTTGAGAGTGAAATGGCTGTAAACTCCCCCCCTAAATGCCATCTTCATTCAAAGAACAATACAAGAACATTGAAAAAAGTGAAAATAACAAGGTCAAAAAGTACTGACCGAGACCACCAGCCACAATGACCCGTCCGCCCAAACATCCTGCTACAAAGTCAGCCCTCTTCTCTCGCATCTTTGATGTTCGACTGGGTTTGATCCAGATGCCTGATACAGGTGACAGAGAGGACCAAGAGATTAGTCCTGATTAATCTTTTACCAAATAAATATATTTCAAAGATGAGATCGTGAGACAATTCTGTATCTAACATTTGTCCTTGACAGAATCATGGGGAGCCGGAGCCTCTCCCAGCTACATTACAACATCAGATCTTAGCTGAACAATACATTGAACTTTGGAGCCTGCAGTAGCAACAGGGATTTTCAACTCAATGCTAGCACATTTGTTATAGTAAAAAGTTTAGATATTCGAAGGAGTCCGGCAGAACCAGGAAAGATCAAAATGTTGACGGAAAATTGGAGGCTTAGTAGACACATCAAAACGTGAACTGGAGTCGCAACAAAACCCAAATGAAAAATGTGGTTATGTAATGCACCAAATTCATGATTCAAGTTGATATGAATGAGGTCGGTCAAAAAAAAAATTACCAAACCAATCAAGCACATCTGAGGATATACAGAAGAATAGACCCCTGAAACAATTGGCTTGGTTATTTCAATAGCAGCAATTTCATTAGAACTGAATAACACCAAAGTGCAAGCAAAGTTAAAATATTGTGAGAATACTCAAAAATAGAAACTCGAAAATTCCAACTAAATTCTCGACTTTTTCTTGGATAGTAAAAAAATCTTCTCCTAATTCTATTCTTGCAGCATTTGTAACTTTATTCTATTTACCTTGTGATTTTCTTCTAATTGTACTATTTTTTTAATCTACCAATGTCCCCCCCTAAAAATAAGGCACTTCCAAGTGGTAACCTAATACAATGTAGATCTGTTTTTGTCCTGATAGAACTGGACCCCAACAAATGTGACAAAACACCCGTTCCAAGTTTCTAACGGCGCTTTCTCATATGGCTTTAGGAAACAAGACGTGTGTGACAGGTCAGCTGTTATCTCACCTCACAGCATAGTGTTTGTTTGTATGTGCACCTCTTTCATGGATTGGGGATTGTCTCTTCATGACCCTGTGCTTGCGGTGCCGGTGTCTGTGGGGGCGGGATTTTCTTTACTCCTTCCGGCCTTTGAGGAGTGGGGGTGGGACTGATAACTGAACAGGCCTCCGAGCATGTGCTGGTGGTGTATTCGCTCATGTTCCACAGATAGTGGGGTGGTGCCAACTGGCGTCCGCTTTGGTTCCCCTTTCCAGCTGCGAATGGGGGACGGTGGGGCCCCCTGTCGCTCCTCGAGCCTGCTTCCTCCTCTTCTTTCCAGTCTTTGCGCCCCCCACCCTCTTTCTAGGGGGGGTTCAGGGGTCTGTGGGGCTGGTTGTGCCAGCCCTCTCTCCTTGTGGTTGTCTCGCCAGGTGGGCCTGCAGGAGCCATGCCTCTTAATCACTCACTTAGCACACACTCACACCTTTGGGCCCTTGCAGCCTCCGCTGGGTGGCTGGTTTTGGGGCGCATCGGTGGGGCTAGTGGACCACCCTGGGTCCCTCAGTGTGGGTGGTGTCCCGTCCACTGGGCCACTCTCGGGTGGGTTCCTGGGCCCTCAGCCCCCGTGGTGCAGGCGCAGCAATTACAGGTCACTTCTGAGGGTTATTGTGCATGCGAGACAATGTTAATTGCAGATACTCACCTCTGGTGCTTATTTGCTTGGTGTGGGGCCAATCACTCATTGTGATAAATAACTTGTAACTTTGCAAACTTCCTGGGTATCCCCTCACTTACATTCTCTCTAAAGATGTTCAGAATTTAAATAGCCGGGTCCAGTACCTCTGTCCTGCATACTTCCACTCCTCTCCTTGTCCTGTCCAGCCCTATCCTATATTGTCCTGTCCTTCCTTCACAGGGTTTAGCACTACTGCCCCATGCAACCCTCAAATCTAATGTGTAATTGTACTAGGCATATAATGATTTACTTTCCTCATCTTTATTACAGCTAATGTCCTGTCTTTTGTTGTCTTCTCTTCCTATATTATTTAGGGATCTTTTCACTGTATCGCCCCTTTGTTGTTTCTGTCACTCCCCTTTAGAGCTTTGTAATGTTTTACTTAAATTTTCAATAAAAAGCCATCAGAATAAAAAGAACCACATCTTAGAAACTGTGGCACAGTAAAACTGTTCCGGTATAAAAGGGATACAGATCCTCCTTCTGTTTGACCTAACAGCTGAACAGGACAAAAAAGGGGAAAAATATAATATATATCCATCCATCCATTTTCTGTCCTGCTTATCCTCACTCGGGTCACGGGCGTGCTGGAGCCTATCCCAGCTATCTTCGGGCAAGAGGTGGGGTACACCCTGAACTGGTTGCCAGCCAATCGCAGGGCACATATAAACAAACTACAATTCCCACTCACAGTCACACCTACAGGCAATTTAGAGTCATTACTCAACCTACAATGAATGTTTTTGGGGTGTGGGAGGAAACCGGAGTTCCCGGAGAAAACCCACGCAGGCACGGGGAGAACATGCAAACTCCACATAGGAGAGGTGGGATTTGAACCCCGGTCCTCAGAACTGTGGGGCAGATGTGCTAATCAGTCGTTCATTGTGCCGCCTCATATAATATATATATATATATATATATATGCACCTCTTTTAAAGCCTGGGGATACTGACTTCCCATGAAATACTCACCACGACTGAACAGTACAAAAAAAAATCACTGGAGTAGTACTGCATTAGCAACATCAACGGCAAGAAATATTTTAGACGTAAGAACATCTTTTTTTTCTATTCAAGTTTTGTGCGTGCAAATAGCTGATAATGTCCTGTTTACATTTCTAGGCTCCTCTTCAAATTTTACTCTGAATCTCTACCCAAGATAATTGTTGGAGAGGAAAGGCTGTTAATGTTAACAGATAACTGAATGTGGCCGGAGAGCTGCAGTTAGAGGAGGGAAGGGAGATGCCACTAGCAGTTCACTGACATATTTTCTGTGTGCAAAAGATCAGTTATTCAGCCGTAGATAATAGGAAAGTTAGATAACATGCAAATATATGAGGAGAGGAGCCTGGAGTTACGTTTTCAGAACGGTATTCAAGCTTGTAACAATTTCTGCTGAGTGCCATGTCATCGATAGATAAACTCACAGAAATAGCCATGACTTGTTGTTGGATTGTTACCCCTCTGGATCTATTCCTTATTGAAAAATAATCTGTGAAATTTTGCTGAAGCAATGTCTAGCGATTAGTGGTATACAGTTTTATTTTTTGCTGGTAACAAGCATGTGGGAAAATTATATATAATGGTCTAATGAAACTAATGGGGGCACGGTGGTCGATTGCTTCGAGCGTCAGCCTCACAGTTCTGAGGACCTGGGTTCAATCCCCGGCCCCGCCTGTGTGGAGTTTGCATGTTCTCCCCGTGCCTGTGTGGCTTTTCTCCGGGCACTCCGGTTTCCTCCCACATCCCAAAAACATGCATTAATTGGAGACTCTAAATTGCCCGTAGGTGTGACTGTGAGTGTGAATGGTTGTTTGTTTGTATGTGCCCTGCGATTGGCTGGCAACCAGTTCAGGGTGTACCCCGCCTCCTGCCCGATGACAGCTGGGATAGGCTCCAGCACGCCCGCGACCCTAGTGAGGAAAAAGCGGCTCAGAAAATGGATGGATGAAACTAATGTTGACACTTTGGCCACAATGTGAAAAAGTACCGGTATGTTTGGCATGAAAACAGTACACAAAAACACCATAACCACATCAATGTATGGTAGTGTGATCTGAGTGTCAGTCATATTCCAAAACCTCCTCATCAACCATGACGGCGATGAGGTTGCATATTGACAGGAAGTGGAGCGGCTGGTGCTCTGGTGTGGCCAACACAACCTGGAGCTGAACACGTTCAGGACTGTAGAGATGATTAAGGGCTCAGGAAACATCCTTTGCCACAGCTGCGCCTGTCCAACTGTCCTCTGTCAACTGTTGAGACTGTTGAGTCACTCAGGATCTGAAGTGGGAGACCAACATCAACTGCATTCTCAAAAAGGCCAAGCAGAGGATGAAATTCCTGCGGCTTCTGAGGAAGCACGGCCTGCCACAGGAGCTGTTGAGGCAGTTCTACACAGAAGTCATCGCCTTAGTCCTGTGTTCATCCATTATAGTCTGGATTGGCGCTGCTACAAAGAAGGATAAAATCTGACTGCAACATATCGTTATGAACGCCTGGAGGATCATGGGACCCCCTACCCATTCTTGAGGACTTGCACACTGCACGAACTAAGACAAGGGCAGAGAAAATTCCCTTGGACCCACAACATCCTGGTCACCACATTTTCCAGCTCCTTCCCTCAGGTAGGCACTATCGAACAATGCAGACTAAAAACTGCAGACGTTCCTGCACCTTCTTCATTAATTTCTTAAGCAGTTAAATTCCAATTCCATTGTGACATGTTGCCAGTTTTGCACATTTCTGTTGGGACATTATTACATTATTACAAACATTATAACCATCCTCATTGTTGTAGCTTCATTCGTCATAACTGTTTTTGATTACTACTGGCTACTTACGTGCTTGAGGACTCTCTGCACCTTTTGGACAATTGTCATTGTATCAGAGTTATTGCACAACTAGTCACTTTAAATTGCTTTATGACTCAGCATCATTTGCACAGTTGTCATTGTATCATTACTGGTATCCTTTCATTCCTCAATGACTCTCGTTACTTGGGTTTTTATGTGCTAAATTAGTATTTTGTCACAGTGGATTTTTTATTTTCATACTAGAGCGGCTCCAACAAGAGGAGACAAACTCCTTGTGTGTTTTAACATACTTGAAGATGATTCTGATTTGAATCTGATTCCATATCAACTGTATAACTAGATTACTGTATGCACTGGTGCCTCATGCAAAGAACATTTATTTTGTGGGTAATGTGCGACGGGAGCTAACAGTATGCTAAGAGTACATATCACAAGCATTAAAAGCCTCATGAAGATCAAGAGACACCACTGCACCAACACGTCGCTCCAGGCCTAAAGATGAAAAAAGACGAGCGTGTGTGTGTATGTGTGTGTGTGTGTATATATATATATATATATATATATATATATATATAATATATATAAACTGCCTGCGATACTGTATGTGTCTGGCGGATTCAGCTGGAGCAGAGCGTGTTTATTTAAAGCTCTGAATCAATCCTGTCCCTTCTCCTGTTTTGCCATTCCAGACAGTAGCACTCTGCAGCCTTCACGAGGCTCAATAAGACACACATACAAAAAAGACATGAGATAGAAATAGAAAGACACACAAATCAGCAAATACTATACAATCAGATACAGCAGAGGTGGACACACACAGAATGTATGTCAAATTGTGCGGACAAAAATACATTTCCATGTCATTTCAAGGAATACATGGAAATGAGGCATAGTGACAGTAGATTGTATTGTGCTCCACTTAATGCATGTGATCAGAGCACACAACCACAAGCTCACAAGCCCGCTGAGACCGCTTCACTTCTGGAAATGTGAAAGGCGCGCTGATTTTCAACGTTGATGAGATTTCTCAGGTCAGCTTACTTTTCCTTTTGTCTTGAAAAATTCATGTGATGGGTTTTTTTTTTTTTTTTTTTACATAAAGGTTAGGGCACTTATCAATGCCGTTACAACTGAACCACGATAATAATAGCTGAAGCATTTATATCTATAAAACTCCAGGGTTTGGGGTGGGTGGTTGTAGAATGGCTCTGAATTACAGCTGACTGGCGCATGACCCTAACATTATAGTTTATTCTTACATTCTATTTGGGGGATAAATATGCTTTATTTATGTGTTCAAATTCAATTAAAATACAATTTTGTTCGGTAAAGAACAATATAGCTTGAACTTAACCAAGCTCCTCAGTAAATGGATTTCTACCCCAGCCAATCAATGAAGAAGGATAGTGAACTATCATTGTCATTGCCCTTGTTATACTTACCTACATTAAAAGAAAAGCATATTTTATTGGTATAATGATTAACATCAATATTGTGACATACATTTTTAAATGTCCCTTATTTTGCCAAACCAGCTTTTTCTAGTATTTGGGATGTAATTTTGTCTCTATGGTGCCGCAGTAAACCTGTGGAATATGAATTAAAATGGTCCACGCATTCCTGAGTTCCAGACATTTTTCTGCTGAGGCTTCAATTCAGGTCATTCGAATTTCTCAAGCTTATCTACGTCACGAGCGAAGATCTCAGCCTTCCCTTTCCAATCTCGAGCCACTTCTATCAACATAACAAGCACGTGTGCTCTCACAAGTGGATCGTCTACACGGAGACAACCAATAAGAAGAAAGGGAGCGGTCTGAGCCAAATATGGACAAAGAAGATCCAATACTGGGTCAAACAGAAGTACTGTAGCTGTAGGGAGGTGGAGGGGGGATTTTCTGGAAACTTGTATGACAAAATTCAATGAAATGAAAAAAATCCATGTTAGAGAGTCACTCTATGGAGGTCTAAATAACCAAAATATGGGACCGTTAAAACACTGTTAAATCTCTGCATTGTTTGACCATTTTGTGGCAGTTAATCGACATTCAATGTTGAAAAATGCTCCCTTTGTTTATCCTCACTAGGATGAGCAGGTGAGTTGCAGCCTATCCCGACTGACTTTGGGTGAGAGCTGAGCTACATCCCAGACTGGTCGCCAGTCAATCGCAGATTGGTGTACACTATGATCACAACCTGTCCAAAAAAACAATGTGAGGCATAAAAACTATGTTAACAGTAACTCTTTCTGTTCTCTTCTTGCCTGAAAATAAGCATAGGATAAAAGAAGTCTCCTCCTTATATACTCTCGAGTCGCAATCCATTTATTTTCTAGCACTATTCCTATTCAGGGTCACGGGTGAGCTGGAGTCTATCCCAGCTGACTTTGGGCAATCATTCATTAGCGTTGGAGTCACCTCTGAACACGTGTGGAATAATGTGCTCTCATTCGGAAAGATGTATTTTTACTCCTCTCCCAACCAAGTTGCACCTTAGTGTGAAGTAAAGGTGCAGTGCTTTGTTGTATGGCTTGTGTGGTGTGTAAAAAAAAAAAAAACAAATAATAATAATAAAGCACCAGCAGTCTCTAAACCAGAGACAAATTGAATGAACACAAGCTGTTGCCGTAACATCGGTTTGCAACAAGCTGTCAGACAGCAGGTTGAAACCCCCAACAGGAATGCGGATGGATGTAGTGGATATTGCTATTCAGGAACCAATTAAATTTGGAGTGTTGCAAGGATTGGGTTGCACTTGATGTAAAATGTCGCTAAGTCACTCTGCAGTCATGAGCAAATGTCTTCTTTTGTTTAAAAGCTTATATTGTCTGCTGAAACACAGAAAGGTTTGTGACTGACCTATTAGAGGGGCAGTCTCCAAACCACCAGGTCGTGGACCAGTCCAGGAAAACGGGACATTTTGGACAGGGCCACACAGAGAGATGTTATATTGATCATCAGACTATGAAATTTTATTTTGTAAATCATGTACATTCGCCTGTGCCTCTGTATGCATGTCATTAATGGGGATACGGCCAAATGCTGAGACAAGAAAAGAAAAAGAAAGCGATATTGAATCGACAATATCAGCAGTCCAACTTAAAATACGGGTTTATCGCTATAGGTGATTCTCACGCACCAATCTGTGGCAATGGAAAGTGCCAGAAAGAACCAATACTGTATTTGGGTCCTTTTCCAGCATCTTATCTTTGTGAAGCAATATTTTATGCAATGTTGGTGACAAAAAAATAAAAAATTACGGAGTATACTGGACATACCTATAAGTACCATAACACAACTCAGGTGTTGCTGTCTCCCTTGAACCCAAGATGGGTCTGGCTTGTTGAATAGAAACAAGCGCAGGGCTCCCACTAACCCCAACTACATTCTGCGTAACGTTGAGTCTCATTTGGTAATAATATGTTTTCATTTGCTTCTATGCTTAGTATTAAATATTGCTCAATGTGAAACCTGTCCATGGCTCAAAAAATGTTTGAGGCCGGTGAATTAGAGCGCAGACCTCCACTGAGCAGCCTAATCTGTATTAGCGCCAAATTGTCAACCCTCATAGAGAACTCCCTCCTGCATATGTCTGTTTTTTGTCATTGATTAAGAAAAATATTGAAAAGGCAACATTTAACTAACACTGTAATATTTTGGAGCCGGACCTTTCGTTACATTCTCTCTAGCCCTGCTCACAAATAAGCAAATCTCAGAGCTGTTTCTTATGAAGGAGTATTAATAATAATAATATAATAATCAGTAATCCTATGAAAAAAGAGTAATGTTATGATATTATGAGAATAATAAAAACATTTACAAAAATAATTACAATTATAAGATAAATTTGGACTTCCATGAGCATAAACATAAACATATATTAAAACTGTGACTTCTTACACTGTGTTGTGTGCAACAAAAATATATCGTAGAGTCTGAAGGGAAATTCCCCATGCGTGATTAGATTTAGTACGATAAGTATATCCATGTTTTTTAAATTATACCATTTATGCTATGTGACAGTAACCTATATACACATTCTCTTGTGTGCGCAGCTTGAGACAACTGCTGCAATGCGGATGTGATTAATACCCCTCTGCTATTGAGCACCCTGTGATCAATTCACTAATCTGCATCTCTTATGAGAATTGAGAGAGTGTTCAAAGTATTCCTGGAAGCTGGGCACTCTGTATTTTAACCGGAGTGGCTCTGCACCATTTGTACTCTACAGTGAGGACCCAGACCTGAGCTGCATTTGTTGAAAGATGGTCCTTGAGCAGATGATCCTTGACACAGCGATTACTGCAGCTCAGTCGAATCCAGCAGGGTTGTGGGGAGTGTTCAAGAACAGTGGGGTGCACGAACTGCAGGCTGCACCAGTCTGCTAATGCACTTGCACTTTGTCAACACATATTTGTCTTGAGGCTAGCCTGACAAGTACAATTTGCCATTATTCTTTTCCACTGTCATAAGCATATCACAAACCCTGTCATATACACACATTACATCTGAATCCCAAGAATGTTTTTTTGTTCTTGATATGATGCCTGAGCCTCTGAGCTAATCCTCATTCAAATGCATGAGCCAACTGCAATAAAATACAAGTAATTCCAGCCCTCTGATTCTTATTGAGAAGCAGAAGCTTGCCAACAAAAGTGAATGAAAACACAAGCTCCAAAGGTACCAAAATTGAGGGTTACGCAGATGTATGGACATTCTGACTTAAATCAGGCAGTAAAGGCTCACTCTATTTGCTTTAGTTCAGTTTGGATTGTAGGCAGCCTATATACCAGTGATTACAAATCACTGAGCTGTGGGAAATTACCCAGTTTCTCTTACCTTGTCAGAAAATTATTATTCATTTACTACAAATAATGTATCTTTTTTCATCTATCTATGCCAGTGACTTACAGTGACACGCAGAACAATTAAAATAGATGGCAGAAGGTACAATGAAGCTGTGTATACACCTGTTGACCTTCATAAAACAGAATAATAGCTTTGTGTTAAACAGGCCCAGATTTCACATTGAATGAAGTAAAATTATGAGTAAATAAGATCAGTGTTATGTGAGTATATATTTTCTGTGATATTTGTATTTGGTGGTATCCCGTGAGATTTTTCAAATGTAAAATACTGTATGTCGCTTGGTTGAATAAAGCTTGGGAAACACTCATATATGTATACTGCCCATAATTTTTTAGTTGCAATTTTCCATCCATAAAATGTTCTAGCTTGAAATAGACTCACCCAAACCTTTGCTTTCTCTAATTTAATTAGAATTACATGCCATCAGTTCTACTGCAAAAGAGATGTCGGATTGACATCAACACTGTCAGCTGGTTTCTGATAAGTCTGTTCATGGCTCCATTTCTTCAAGAAATATCAACTACACGATAATTCTGAACAGTCAAAAAAGTGTAGCTCTGAACCAATGACAGCGCAAAGTCAATGAGGTCACTTATAGTAGACATTTGAGTCATGATTCATTTGTCACAGTGTATGCAGATGTGGTTTTGTTGCTTAGCATGCTGCTGTTCCAGATGAAGAATGAGTGCATTACATTCTTCCTTACATCAACGGTAGGGCGATAGATCACTGGTAGCCAAAGCTGATTCGCAATTTATTGTTTAATGGGGGGGGGGGGGGGGGGGGAAGATACTCTGCTGAATAAATATCCACCTGGCTGGCTAGCATCATTCGACAATGGGCAAGTTAGTTTTTCATACAATATATTAACCAAAGCCATTAATTGGATCCTATGCAAGCTAACTTTGGCCAAGAGGCAGTGTAGTCTCTGGACTGGTTAACAGTCAACTACAGGGCACATTTAGACAAACAGTCATTAAGTCACACATTGACACCAATGGACAATGAAGACTCTTCAATGAACCTATGAAACATGTGGGAGGAAACCAGTGTACCCGGAGAAACAACAACACACTAACTCCACACAGAGATGTTCCAACAGAGATTTGAATCGGATCTGCTGACTGTGGGGCAGACATGCTGACCAATATTTAATGGTGCTGCTAATTCTCTCTTGGATTATAATTTTTTTTCCCCCCATCATCATCATCGTCCTCTTCCACACAGAGATATCTCCACGCGAGACTGTCATTGTGCCGCGCTTAAAGGGAATGATAGGAGTTCGTTTTGATTGGCGGTTAATTAAGTTGACTGTGTTCACGCAGCGGCGCAGAGCGCCCTCTTTTAAATACACCGGCTTGGCCTTGTCTGCAAAATTACCAAAACCCGCTCTAACCCACCTATGGCAGATTTATGACACCCACCACAAGGGATTTACGCTGGCCATGAAAATAGAGCCCTAAATGCTGGGAAAATAAATTGCTCAACCCAAATCCATAAAATAACAATGTATGTCAAACATCTATCTATGCAATAATATAAATAAAGGGATACATTTTTGTACAATTTTCAAATAAATTTTTATGAGCACAAAATGTATCATTTGTGTATTAGGTTGTAGCTGGTGAAGCAAACAAAATATGTCAGAGGGAATATGTTAGAAAAATAAGGCACATAACTTTGACCACAGCAGGGGGAACAAGCATCAAGGAAAAACTCAAAAGAAATGTGTTCACAAAAACAAGACATCCAAGGGAGAGTGTAAGTGTGTCAATCCACAAAGAGAAAAACAGATTTAGACTTGTGAGGACCTGACAGCAGCTGAAGGGCTTCCACACCGCTTGTGTACCTCTCCAGTCTCTTCTCTCACCGATTTGCACACTGTAATTATTTTGCAGACACGAGATGTAATCAACAGGAACAAATTTGATATACTCTCTAATCACAGGATAATATCAGTGCTTGCGCTGTTGAAATTAGCAACAGTGGCAATGAATGCTGCTGTTTCAAAGCCACCATAGATTGCAGCGTGCATGTATGGCACTTAGTTTGTCATTTTGGCAAGAACAGAAGGCCAGCTTTATTATCTCAGAATATTATCATGGTGTCCGTAGATCTTCCTCATAACCTCCTCTCCCAAGTCTCCATTCTTGACAACATTGAATCGTGAATCTATCAAGGGTTGGTCTTGACCAAGGGAAACCAACATGTCGATCACGATCGACAGGTTAATCTCCATCCCCATCACGGTAGATCGCGAGTCATATTCAAAATAAAACCTGGGCCTAATTTAAAAAAAAAAAAGAAAGTAAACAGTACAATTATGATTTATTTTCTTCTTATTTTAAATACCTTTTTGTTGGACATTTACCACTGGGTTCTTTGTTCATTTGGATCACCAACAGGTGAATTATTGTATTACTTTATAATTTTGTTGATTTTATTTTGAAAAGCACAAAAAGTTAAAATGCTAGTGAGCCTGCAAACTTCACAGATGTAGTCGGATTTATCTGCTCCAGCAAAAAAAAAAAAGAAGAAAGCAAAGACATATGTATTTACATTATTTCCATCTGAAATGGGAAAGCGAATTTCTTTTCATGTCATCAAATGGGAAGATGGAATGCCTCATATGCAAATACTATGTGCATCTATAAACAAACGAGGCAACCAAGAGCGGCAGCGGTTAACTTCTAAGACATTTATCCACTCCACAGTGAGTGAAGACGCAAGAACTTCAGAGGATTGAAAGCAGAGCAATCGCTTTTCACCACACCACCAGCCAAAAGCAAGGTCGCAACAGAAATGTTTTTTCCAAGTTCCATTTATTGGGAATAAGCACAAGAAACCATGCAGACGGTGAGTTGATTTCAGTGAGTGTGATGGCGCACAACTTGTTTGCTGGCTTTAAAAACATTGCGGAAATTAAAGCAAGGATTCAAAGTGTGCACAAAACCTCAGAGATAAAAGTTATCTCCATCTCAAACAATTCCGTGCCCGTCTGAACAAATTATTAACAGAATTTGTCTGTGGATTTGTGGAGGCGCTCTATCTATCTCTGTCTATCTTAAAATAAATCTCCTGAGATTTATTTTTTTTGTACGTATGCGAGCATTTGAGATGGAAATGTGAAAGGATTTGAGTATATTTTATGAATGGATTTAAGGATGGTATGTGAATAGATGTTACATCTCTCTGATGTTACATAATGCAGCCCTATGGGGGGCACAAGTCAGTGCAAACTGTAGGCCGGTCCCAAGCCCGGATAAATGCAGAGGGTTGCGTCAGGAAGGGCATCCGGCTTAAAACCTTGCCAAACAAATATGAGCGTTCATCCAAAGAATTCCATACCGGATCGGTCGTGGCCCGGGTTAACAACGTCCGCCACCGGCGCCGTCAACCTGCAGGGCGCTGTTGGAAATTCAGCTACTGTGGGTCGAAGTCGAAGTCAAAGAAGAAGAAGAAGAGGTGGAAAGCGGGTTCTTCGGCAGAAAGAGAAGAGGAAAACACAGAGCCTAGAACTGAATGTGGGGACTTTGAATGTTGGGACTATGACAGGAAAATCTCGGGAGTTGGTTGACATGATGATTAGGAGAAAGGTTGATATACTGTGTGTCCAGGAGACCAGGTGGAAAGGCAGTAAGGCTAGAAGTTTAGGGACAGGGTTTAAATTATTTTACCATGGTGTAGATGGGAAGAGAAATGGAGTCGGGGTTATTTTAAAAGAAGAGTTGGCTAAGAATGTCTTGGAGGTGAAAAGAGTATCAGATCGAGTGATGAGGCTGAAATTTGAAATTGAGGGTGTAATGTGATTAGTGGCTATGCCCCACAGGTAGGATGTGACCTAGAGGTGAAAGAGAAATTCTGGAAGGAGCTAGATGATGTAGTTCTGAGCATCCCAGACAGAGAGAGAGTCGTAATTGGTGCAGATTGTAATGGACATGTTGGTGAAGGTAATAGGGGTGATGAAGAAGTGATGGGTAAGTACGGCATCCAGGAAAGGAACTTGGAGGGACAGATGGTGGTAGACTTTGCAACAAGGATGCAAATGGCTGTAGTGAACACTTTTTTCCAGAAGAGGCACGAACATAGGGTGACCTACAAGAGCGGAGGTAGAAGCACACAGGTGGATTACATCTTGTGCAGACGATGTAATCTGAAGGAGGTTACCAACTGTAAGGTAGTGGTAGGGGAGAGTGTGGCTAGACAGCATAGGATGGTGGTGTGTAAGATGACTCTGGTGGTGGGGAGGAAAATTAGGAAGACAAAGGCAGAGAAGAGAACCATGTGGTGGAAGCTGAGACAGGATGAGTGTTGTGCAGCTTTTCGGGAAGAGGTGATACAGGCTCTCGGTGGACGGGAAGAGCTTCCAGAAGACTGGACCACTGCAGCCAAGGTGATCAGAGAAGCAGGCAGGAGAGTACTTGGTGTATCTTCTGGCAGGAAAGGAGAGAAGGAGACTTGGTGGTGGAACCTCACAGTACAGGAAATCATACAAGGAAAACGGTTAGCTCAGAAGAAGTGGGACACTGAGAGGACCGAGGAGAGGCGAAAGGAATAAATTGAGATGCGACACAGGGCAAAGGTAGAGGTGGCAAAGGCAAAACAAGAGGCATATGATGACATGTATGGCAGGTTGGACACTAAAGAAGGAGAAAAGGATCTATACAGGCTGGCCAGACAGAGGGATAGAGATGGGAAGGATGTGCAGCAGGTTAGGATGATTAAGAACAGAGATGGAAATATGTTGACTGGTGCCAGCAGTGTGCTAGGTAGATGGAAAGAATACTTTGAGGAGTTGATGAATGAGGAAAATGATAGGGAAGGGAGAGTAGAAGAGGCAAGTGTGGTGGACCAGGAAGTGGCAATGATTAGTAAGGGGGAAGTTAGAAAGGCATTAAAGAGAATGAAAAATGGAAAGGGAGTTGGTCCTGATGACATTCCTGTGGAGGTATGGAAGCATCTAGGAGAGGTGGCTGTGGAGTTTTTGACCAGCTTGTTCAATAGAATTCTAGTGCGTGAGAAGATGCCTGAGGAATGGAGGAAAAGTGTACTGGTGCCCATTTTTAAGAACAAAGGTGATGTGCAGAGCTGTGGCAACTATAGAGGAATAAAGTTGATGAGCCACACAATGACGTTATGGGAAAGAGTAGTGGAGGCTAGACTCAGGACAGAAGTGAGTATTTGCGAGCAACAGTATGGTTTCATGCCTAGAAAGAGTACCACAGATGCATTATTTGCCTTGAGGATGTTGATGGAAAAGTACAGAGAAGGTCAGAAGGAGCTACATTGTGTCTTTGTAGATCTAGAGAAAGCCTATGACAGAGTACCCAGAGAGGAACTGTGGTACTGCATGCGGAAGTCTGGAGTGGCAGAGAAGTATGTTAGAATAATACAGGACATGTACGAGGGCAGCAGAACAGCGGTGAGGTGTGCTGTCGGTGTGACAGAAGAATTTAAGGTGGACGTGGGACTGCATCAGGGATCAGCCCTGAGCCCCTTCCTTTTTGCAGTGGTGATGGATAGGCTGACAGATGAGGTTAGACTGGAATCCCCGTGGACCATGATGTTCCCAGATGACATTGTGATCTGCAGTGAAAGCAGGGAGCAGGTGGAGGAACAGTTAGAAAGATGGAGGCATGCACTGGAAAGAAGAGGAATGAAGATTAGCCGAAGTAAAACAGAATATATGTGCATGAATGAGAGGGGTGGTGGGGGAAGAATGAGGCTACAGGGAGAAGAGATGGCAAGGGTAGAGGACTTTAAATACTTGGGGTCAACCGTCCAGAGCAATGGTGAGTGTGGTCAGGAAGTGAAGAAACGGGTCCAAGCAGGTTGGAACGGGTGGAGGAAGGTGTCAGGTGTGTTATGTGACAGAAGAGTCTCTGCTAGGATGAAGGGCAAAGTTTATAAAACAGTGGTGAGGCCAGCCATGATGTATGGATTAGAGACAGTGGCACTGAAGAGAAAACAGGAAGCAGAGCTGGAGGTGGCGGAAATGAAGATGTTGAGGTTCGCTCTCGGAGTGACCAGGTTGGATAAAATTAGAAATGAGCTCATCAGAGGGACAGCCAAGGTTCGATGTTTTGGAGACAAAGTTAGAGAGAGCAGACTTCAATGGTTTGGACACGTCCAGAGGAGAGAGAGTGAGTATATTGGTAGAAGGATGATGAGGATGGAGCTGCCAGGCAAGAGAGCTCGAGGAAGACCAAAGAGAAGGTTGATGGATGTCGTGAGGGATGACATGATGACAGTTGGTGTTCGAGAGGAGGATGCAGGAGATAGGCTCTCATGGAAAAGGATGACGCGCTGTGGCGACCCCTAACGGGACAAGCCGAAAGGAAAAGAAGAAGAAGAAGATGTGAATAGATGTTACATGTTTATGTGAGTGTGTTCGACGTGTATGTGTGAAAACATTTGAGATGTTTATGTGAGCGTGTATTTATATGATTTGAAAAGGAAGTGGTTTCAAAATAAAATATGGCATGGAACAACAACCATAAAGTACAATAGTAAGCCTAACTTAAGCAGTAGCGTTATACTGTATAGTATATACATATATATTTTTAATGTATATATGTCGTATACTTGTTGATTATTGTGTTACAATAGAATTGTTCAATTGCTTTTCCTCATTGATTTAAAATGGCTGCTTTTAAGGTGTAAGTGCTGTAGGATATTACGTAATGTTCGGCCAATCAGAAGCCGTGTCATGTATGACGTAGGGCTAGGCTGGCTCGTATATCAAGAGCGAGACGCCATTATTCGGTCGCGGATGCTGCCGAATATATGTACCTTTCGGGCTAAAGCGCTGTGGACGTGTGTTTACTCCTGGACTCAAGACAGAGTTTCAACACCGCTGCGTTAGAATCTGAAACGTATACGGTTCGTTGCAGGCAGGATGACCGGATAGTCGCGTTTTAGCTCCACTGCGCCGGTGTACCTAATGAGGTGTCCAAAGGGAAAGAAGGAATTTAATTGTCGTGAAACTCCTGTCATAGATATGCACTCCAGACTACACACAGTCAGAGTCAAATATGTTATACCTTTTTTTAATATAGGTACATCTCATTAAATTAGAATATAGTTGAAACGTTTTTTCTTCAGTACTTATAGAGTGATTAAACACTGAAGTACTTTTCAGAGTGAAAATTCCAGCCTGATTTCTACATTAAAAATCACTTTATTTCTTGAATTAATTCACTATTTCGTTTTCGTTATATTTTAGTTTCTCAATATGGGAATTTTATTTTTTTTGCTGTGTGCTACAATCATCAAAATAATACATATTTTAAATATGAAATACTTCACTCTGAGTGTGTGCAGTGTGCAGTTCATCTCTATAATTAAATTCTTTGAATTGAACTACCTAATAAAAGATTTACACTATTCACGTGTGAGCATGATTGACATGAACTCGTGAATGCCAGTGATGTGTGCGAGAATGTGATTGACGTGCTCGTGTGAACGAATTTGAGTAGTGTCGATGAGAGCAAGACGCGTGCGTATGAGAGCATTCGACGAGTAAAAATGAGAGCATTTGAGTCGTGTTAATGAGAGCATTTGAGTAGTGTAAATGACAGCATTTGAGTAGTGTCAATGAGAGCATTTGACTAGTGTAAATGAGAGCATTTGAGTCGTGTTAATGAGAGCATTTGAGTAGTGTCAACATACTGGCATTTGTCACTTAGCTTTCTTTAATAGTTCAGAGTCATACTACTAATCTCGGTATGTATGCATTTGTCCTGTCAAAAGTGCTAAAATAAATGACAGAACAGCATTACCCGTGGCAAGTGTGTTTTCAGAAGACACTCTAGTGGTAGAGCTCAGCTTACATTCTGTGGGGAAAAAAGGTGATCTTGGAGTTGAAAAGGTTGGTTACCATAAGTCAAGACACATTATTCAACCAACTTTTATTATTACTTTTACTATTACTTAGTAATATCAGTACTATTATTACTTTTTTTTTTTTTTTTTTTTTTTTACATACTATGTAATGTAAAGAATCCACCACTGTAAAAAAAATAAAAAATGCTTTGCCAGAGGCTCGACTGATTGGAGTTGGAGTTATTTTGAGGGCAGAGGATGTGGTAGAGCAGACACAGTCCTTATGAAATGAAAGCTACTTCTTGGGTACTTAAAAATGTGAAGGACTACCAGTCTGATATACACTTCTGAAATAAATTTATTTAAATTATCTATTATAATAATTCAATAATAATTAATTATATTCATCCATGTGAAGACACTGATAATGTTACTGATTTCTCACAATAAATGTCAATATGCAACACTTTCTATAAATCTCTGCAAGTGTTTACATTGCGAAAAGATCACTTACACAACATTCCTAGAAAATCACAAAGTCCCATCACTGGTGAGCTATTTTAAAAACATGTTCACAGGCCCAGGCTACTCATGTGGTCCTTGGGGGCTACCTGTTGCCTGCAGGCACCATGTTAGTGACTACTCTGCTAGGATAACTCATGGGCCTCTATTTTCATAGCGAGGGCATTGCAGAGGGGCGCAAATGCTGGTGTATTCTTATTTTTGTGTGAGCACAAGGCTCACTGTGCGTGTTTGCTAGTTTGGGAGACCGGGCTGCGCCAAGCTGGACGTTCAGCCAGGGTGTGTCCTTGGAGATGTGCCCGGCGGAGGGTAAATCTGTTGGCAGAAAGTCAGTCTAAACTTACGCCTGCTCAGACCACGTCTAAATCTTGGGACAAGGTAGACCGCTGATCTCACGCGACTCTGGTGAATCTTATCTGGCAGCCAGATACTGAGGTCCGCAGACATATTTAAGTCACCAGTGGTTATCACCAGCTCATTCTATATTTAATAAGGGTAACCGCTCACCCTGACTGTTGCCACACGGGCCAAGAGCAGTGACGATGCTTCAGTCACGCATGGACCGCTGCAATTACGTATCGTCCTTTTTAGCACACAGATGTCTGCATTGAGACTGTCACTGCTCCATCTTTAAAGGGAGTAAGAGGAGCCACTTTAATTGGCGGCAAAACAAGTCAGCTTTGGTAAATGGTAATTTTAAATGGACTGCACTTAATCACACACACATTCATACACCAATGGGCGGCTGCTGGCAGGCCCACTGGGAGCAAATTAGGGTTCAGTGCCCAAGGACACTTCGACATGCGGACAGTCGTAGCTGGGATTCGAACCAGTAACCCTTTAGTCTCTGGAAGACCTGCTCTAACTACTGAGCCACAGCCGTTTTAACCCAGACCGTCGATTTTTAGCTCCGCCAGGTTGTACTGGTCTACGAAATTACCAACACTGGTCTAGCCTGCCCCTGACGTACAGTTGCACCGCCCACCGCGCCAAATTTATGCCTGTCACGAAAATAGGGCCCATAGGCTTCTAAGGAGTGTGTACAAAGCCTAATTTATACTAAATCTTCCTGCTTGTCCAGTAAAAGGCTTCACATGCCTCCAGTAGCCTAGTGGTCACACCAACAACCTTTGGAAAAAAAAACATTTTCCTCCACATGACATTTTACTGTCGACTGGTTAAAGCATCTGCCTCACAGTTCTGAGGACCAGGGTTCAATCCCCGGCCCCGCCTGTGTGGAGTTTGCATGTTCTCCCCGTGCCTGCGTGGGTTTTCTCCGGGCACTCCGGTTTCCTCCCACATCCCCAAAACATGCATGAATTGGAGACTCTAAATTGCGCGTAGGTGTGAATGTGAGTGCAAATGGTTGTTTGTTTGTATGTGCCCTGCGATTGGCTGGCAACCAGTTCAGGGTGTACCCCGCCTCCTGCCCGATGATAGCTGGGATAGGCTCCAGCACGCCCGCGACCCTAGTGAGGAGAAGCGGCTCAGAAAATGGATGGATGGATGAATGAGGCATTACAATTGTGTTATGTTAAAACAGGTGATTTATTCATCCCTGTGCTCCTCCTTTGACATTTATGGCAATGAGCCAATATCTCAAGGTCAGGATTACATTTGGATTCAACACAGACTCACTAAGATTAGTATGTATTACAAACAGGCGGATATTTGAGAGCAATTTGCCGCTCGTTGCCGGCATTTGTCTTTGGGATTCCGTTATTTAAGCCACACAAAGATGTTTTTTTTTTTTTTTTTTTACACTGACAGATTCATGCATTTTGACATTTGACATCTTGGAGTCCTTCAGGTGTTTTTTTTTTAGCAAACTCCATCCGGGCTTTCATGTCTTTCACTGAGGAGAGGCTTCCGTCGGGCCACCCTGCCATAAAGCCGCGACTGGTGGAAGGCTGCAGTGATGGTTGACTTTCTCGAACTTTCTCCCATCTCCCGACTGCATCTCTGGAGCTCAGCCACAGTGATCTTTGGCTTCTTCTTTAGCTCTCTCACCAAGGCTCTTCTCCACCGATTGCTCAGTTTGGCCGAACGGCCAGCTCTAGGAAGGGTTCTGGTCGTCCCAAACGTCTTCCATTTTCAGGATTATGGCGGCCACTGTGCTCTTAGGAACCTTAAGTGCAGCAGAATTTTTTGGTAACCTTGGCCAGATCTGTGCCTTGCCACAATTCTGTCTCTGAGCTCTTCAGGCAGTTCCTTTGACCTCATGATTCTCATTTGCTCTGACATGCACTGTGAGCTGTAAGGTATTATATAGACAGGTGTGTGTGGCTTTCCTCATCAAGTCCAATCAGTATAATCAAACAGAGCTGCACTCCAATGAAGGTGTAGAACCATCTTAAGGATGATCAGAAGAAATGGATAGCACCCGAGTTCAATATATGAGTGTCACAGCAAAGTGTCTGAATAGTTATGGCAGTGTGATATTTCAGTTTTTCTTTTTTAATAAATCTATAAAAATTTCAACAATTCCGTTATTTTTCTGCTTTTCTGTGCTGTGTGTACATTAATGAGGGAATTTTTTTTACTTAAATGATTAATAGCAAATGGCTGGAATATAATACCTACCCTTCCGTACCCACTGTAGTATAGACACACAAATGCATAAACACAAGCACAAACCACCCTTCATCATCTTCATCAACATCACCATCACCCCTATCAGTCCACTCAAGTTTATTTATAGTTTCAAACGACAGCATGTCCAAGCCGCATAAAAATCCTGTCGTTACATATCAGTCTCACATTGTGGAGTGAAGGCGCTTCAATGTAGCTACAGTTATTTACAGAAGTGTTTGTGAGTAAATGAACGAGACAGAATGGATTACAATCCCCTGAAAAAAAAACACTGTAAGGCCACTTGAAGCCAAATGAAATTGCATATTGTCATCAGCAACAAAGGATTGAAGGACATCTGCCACCTGTGGATCAGGTTGTTCAAATGGCATTTGTTCTCTTTTTTTCTTATCAAAATACACTTCTGATTTAAAAAAAAAATCAATTAATTGTCTATTAATAACCGGTCATGTAAAAATCTAACCTGATTTAAACCATGCTTCACCCATACAATGGTGTTTTATCATTCTAAAATGGAAAAAGAAATTGAAATACAGTATTTGCCAACTTCTTTGAACTGTCTCGTCTATTAAGGATTCACAATTTTCCCTTGACACTTCAGAATGTTACCTACAGGTAAACCATTCCATTTAAAGGTGATAAAGTTCCCCAACCTTTATTGAGCCAAGGCACCTATTTTACATTTGAAAAATCTTCCCCCAAACTAAAATGTCACACAAAGTATGACTACTGATAAAACTAAATGTTCTCACAAATTGATTTACTCAGTGTGAACTCTGGGCCTATTAAATTAAACACAAAGCTGATCTATTTGCAGAAAGTCACGACTCATTCTGTTGTATGAATGCAGTATGAATGCATGGGTACTGGCAACAGAGGGATCCACAGATTTATTGGACCTTCTGCCTTCTCACTGAAAAGCATTTAATTGTTCTGCCTGTCACTATACGCTGCTGGCATAGACAGATTAACAAATTCAGTCCAATTTCATAATTTGTTGCAGCACACCGATGCTCACCCATGGGACCATGGTTGGGAATCGAAAGAAAAGTGTTTCTAAAATGGATATGAATCAAAAGTTGACCAGTGCCCTGGAACGTCTTGTGTTTGACCTTAGAGGTTCCACTTCAAAAGTGCTTGCATATAAATTATGAAACAACGTAACAGACGAATCTGACATAATCTCCTTTTACAATATTTCATGTGTTCATATTTATACTATTACACTGGGTTCCCCCAAAAATATTTTTTGTAACTAGTCTGTGTTTTTTCAACTGGTTTAGGTCAATTTTGAATCGCTGAATCTGAAAAAAAATAAATAAATAAATTATATATATATACTCTCCAGCAGCCTGCGACCCTAGTGAGGATAAGCGGTAAAGAAAATTTATATATGTATATTTATATATATATATATATATATAGAGAGAGAGAGAGAGAGAGAGAGAGAGAGAGAGAGAGAGAGAGAGAGAGAGAGAGAGAGAGAGAGAGAGGCATGGCGGCAGTGTTAATACTTAGGAATACAAAACACAAGTCTCTGGAGTCTGGAACATGTTATTATTGGTACAGTAAATTGGTTTTAGTCAAGCCATTCGTCTGTGACAATGGATTTGGAACTAGGAAGCACATTAACTCCTCCCAGGTCATGAAAGCGACTCGCCAATGATGAGTACGTCAACAATGTCACCATGACCAAGCACACCTGTGTGGTAAGTTTGGATAAAATTTTAAACTTTTGTAACATTTTCAAGATTCTTTGTATTTATTTACAATAACTTTGTACTGTACTGGATGAGAGAGAGAGACAGGGGACTGTATATCCTGTATATGTACAGTCCCCTCTATATATAGACATTATATACTACAGTATATATATATATTACTGGTGCAACAGTACATTAATCTGCATCGAATCGTTCAATACAGTGGTCACAGTTTCGTATGCAATAAATGGCAATACGTCCTTTTACATCAACCTCTGACGATGAGGAGCTGTGCTAAGCCTTATGCCTTATTGTTGAGCACAGATCCACTATGCTGCTCCTCTTGCATTTATTCCTACCAAGGAATGGTGCATTCGGAAATTCACCCTGATGCCAAAACTCTACTCTCAAAATGCGTGGTCCCGAGTGTAGCAGAGCAGAAACAGCTGAAACAGAAGCTAACTCACTCTTGCACCATCCTTCAAATCTGGCGTTTGGAACTACTTCGGTTTTAGTGTTGGATTTAGTCTTAGATGGCAAATGTGTTGTAGACAAACGTAAAACAGTATGTCGCAGATGTCACATAAAGCTTAACCACATCGGTGGAAACACAACAAACATGGCATCATATTTACGCCGACATCACCCCAATGAGAAAATAAGTGCCAGACAAAAACAAGGAGCACCCGTCCTACAAACGTTATCCGACGTATTTGGACAGCATGAGTCAAAGCGGGCAAAATAAATTGATCGAGCTATTACTACTTTTATTGTTGTTGACACACAACCCTTTTTCTAACTTGGGGATAAGGCCGGGTTTCATAACATGCTGCACGGACACTTGACCCCCTTTAATAAGATTTCTTCACGAACCTCATTGTTGGTCTGACCTCAGACGGCTGGATGTCGAGAGCTAGTACCCAGAACTACAGTACTTGACTGTTCGGCAATATGAAAATCAACGTTCTTCAGACACGCCTCCTAGACAGTCACTACTGATGATTTAACCAAAGGTCTGACAGAAGCTGTGGAGGATTGGAAGCTAGTGCGACCAAATGTACAGGTACATCTAAATAAATCAGAATATGGTAAAAAAGTCAATTTATTATAGTGTTATATCTTCATTAAACAATTTGGAAAATACTTTTCAGAGGGCAAATTCCTGCCTAATTTCTACATAAAACCATTAAAAAAAAAAATTGGGGGGATTGTTTGTTACAGAATATTCTAGTTTCTAGAAAAGGTGAATTTTAGGTTTTGGTTTGCTGTAAATTATAATTGTCAAAATTAAAAATATATATGAAAAATATCATGAAATATTTCCCTCTGAGTGTGTTTAGTGCATGTGTGTTTCACTTTTTTTAATTGAACTACCTAACTGACAATGCCAGGAATATACTGTAGATAATGCTGTCAAAGCTGCTGGGCTAGTTATGGTATAACTTTTATTTTCTAAGTAGCTATTTATGTGTAAAATATCCTGTTTCTAAGAATTCACGATGAGATAATTTTTTGTTATTAATATTATTTTTACATGTTGGTAATGTCAGTAAAATTTGTTTAAAAAAGGCAGGGAAATTTCTCTTTTTTGTATTGAAAAGAAACGGTGACACGTATCGAACCAAAACGAACCATTAATTTTGTGTATCGCTGCATATATACACACACACACACACACACAGAGTGGGTAGGGAAAGTATTCAGACCCGCTTAAAATTTTCATTCTTTGTTGTATTGCAGCCATTTGCTAAAATAATTTAAGTTAATTTTTTTCCTCATTAATGTACACACAGCACAGAAAAACAGAAAAAACAGAATTGTTGAAATTTTTGCAGATTTATTAAAAAAGAAAAACTGAAATATCACCCAGCCATAACTATTCAGACACTTTGCTTATTTATATATATTATGTTTGATTATACTGATTGGACTTGATGAGGAAAGCCACACACACCTGTCTATATAAGACCTTACAGCTCACAGTGCATGGAGAAGAGCCTTGGTGAGAGAGGTAAAGATCACTGTGGCTTAGCTCCAGAGATGCAGTCGGGAGATGGGAGAAAGTTCGAGATGAAGATGAATGCGGCCAAGTACAGGGATATCCTGGACGAAAACCTTCTCCACAGTGCTCAGGACCACAGACTGGGCCGAAGGTTCACCTTCCAACAAGATAATGACCCTAAGCACGCAGCTAAAATAATGAAGGAGTGGCTTCAGAACAACTCTGTGACTGTTATTGAATGGCCCAGCCACTTAAACCCATTTGAGCATCTCTGGAAAGACCTGAAAATGGCTGCCCACCAATGTTCACCATCCAACATGACAGAACTGGAGAGGATCTGCAAGCAGTAATGGCAGAGGATCCCCAAATCCAGGTGTGAAAAAGTTGTTGCATCATTCCCAAAAAGACTCATGGCTGTATTAGCTCAAAAGGGTGCTTCTACTAAATACTGAGCAAAGGGTCTGAATACTTATGGCTGTGTGATATATCAGTTTTACTTTTTTAATCTGGAGGTGGGGCTCGAAGGCGAGCGCCTGGTGGCCGGGCCTGCACCCATGGGGCCCGGCCGGGCACAGCCCGAAAGGGTAACGTGGGTCCCCCTTCCCATGGGCTCACCACCTGTGGGAGGGGCCATAGGGGTCAGGTGCAGTGCGAGCTGGGCGGTGACCAAAGGCAGGGACCTTGGTGATCCAATCCCCGGCTACAGAAGCTGGCTCTAGGGATGTGGAATGTCACCTCTTTGGCAGGGAAGGAGCCCGAGCTGGTGTGTAAGGTCAAGAAGTTCCGACTAGATATAGTCAGACTCGCCTCCACACACAGCTTGGGCTCTGGTACCAGTCCTCTCGAGAGGGGTTGGATTCTCTTCCACTCTGGAGATGCCCACGGTGAGAGGTGGCGAGCAAGTGTGGGTATACTTATTGCCCCCCGGCTTAGCGCCTGTACGTTGGGGTTCACCCCGGTGGACGAGAGGGTAGCCTCCATCCGCCTTCGGGTGGGGGGGATGGGTCCTGACTGTTGTTTGTGCCTAGGCACCAAACAGCAGTTCAGAGTACCCATCCTTTTTAGAGTCCTTGGAGGGGGTGCTGGAGAGCGCTCCCGCTGGGGACTTCATCGTTCTGCTGGGGGACTTCAATGCTCACGTGGGCAATGACAGTCAGACCTGGAAGGGTGTGATTGGGAGGAACGGCCCCCCCTATCAGAACCCGAGCAGTGTTCTGTTATTGGACTCCTGTGCTCATCACGGATTGTCCATAACGAACACCATGTTCAAGCATAAGGGTGTCCACACGTGCACTTGGCACCAGGACACCATAGGTCGCAGTTCGACGATCGACTTTGTAGTTGTGTCATCGGACTTGCGGCCGCATGTCTTGGACACTCGGGTGACGAACCCGTTGGTGGACACCAACGGTGAGGGATGCCGTCAAGCTGAAGAAGGAGTCCTATCGGGCTTTTTTTGCCTGTGGGACTCCTGAGGGAGCTGATGGGTACTGGCTGGCCAACCGGGATGCAGCTTCGGTGGTTGCTGAAGCAAAAACTCGGGTATGGGAGGAGTTCGGTGAGGCCATGGAGAAAGACTTCCGGACGGCTTCGAGGAAATTCTGGTCCACCATCCGGCGTCTCAGGAGAGGAAAGCAGTGCATCACCAACACTGCGTATAGTGGGGATGGGGTGCTGCTGACCTCGACTCGGGACGTTGTGAGTCGGTGGGGAGAATACTTCGAAGACCTCCTCAATTCCACCGACACGCCTTCCCATGAGGAAGCAGAGTCTGGGTTCTCTGAGGCGGGCAAAAACAATGTAATATTTGCATTCAGCATATCAAAATTGTCCTAAATCAGCGAAAAAATATTAATTTGTTGGTGACCAGTGTTATTTCTTCACCAAATGTTTGACAAATTGAATCCCTAAATGACAATGCCATAAAAAAACACATCAGTCTGTTTTTCTGGCAAAATATGACGTATCATTCTTCACTTTGTTTCTAACATGATGACTTGCAGTGGAGCATCTATTAACCCTGCAGGCTGTGCTGAATGCCAGTGGAGAAAACATTTAAATGCAAATCTACTTGATTACATTTCAAAGACTGTTAAAATGAATCTGCTCAGTAATAAGAAATGAGAGCAGGGCTATAATCTTCACTAAAGACCATAGTCACAGTAGAATATTCCTTCACACCAGATAATGTTGCCTCAACTGCACCTAAATCATAACTCACTGTATTAACCTAAAAACTTGGCTACTTTGCACTCTTTGTTCTTTTATTCATTTGTGTTGCACTGTACCATTCTATATATACTATTGTAATGTTACGGTTAAAGCTAATCAAAAGGCATACAACTTGACTTAGATTTGCTGCCGATTTACTGCAGGGTACTTTTAATTGTGAATGCTCACCCACATCCAACTTTTGCACTTTTTTCCTCTTAATCCAAGGCATCAAATTGGTGACCTTTTGCTACCAAGCCTCTTCTCTGACCTTTAGACAACCGTTGAACTGCAGCTCCTCTCAGTGAGCAGCTGTGTTGAGTAATTTAAGCATTGTCCTGGTGGGAAGTGCAGTCAATGTCGCCACTCTTGTCATAAGGTCACTCGAGTTCATCACGTTTGGTCACACCTGCCTGAACGTTTTAACTAACATCATAATATTTCTTACTTTGTGTCAGTGGGTTTATTTGAGCTACTGCAGAGAAACCCAGTATTACTTGGAAGGGGGCCTCTATTTGAAAGGAGGCCATCATTTGTAGAACTGGTGAAGCTTGACACGTTTATGTCCATTGACTGGTCGACAGAACTGTTACTTCCGCAGCCGAAGCAAACAAACATTTTTTTTCCAGGTTTGCACTTACTGCATGATGTACAGGACAGAAAGATGTGTATTTAATCCTCTCGGACCCTCCGCACCCTGGTCACCAGCTCTTCCAGCTCCTTCCCTCAGGTAGGCGCTACCGATCAATGCAAACTTGAACTAGCAGACATTCCAACAGCTTCTTCCCTCTTGCGATCAACTTCTTAAACACCTAACCTACAATTCCATTACAACATGCTGGCAATTTTTTGACTTGAGTTCGTTGTCACATTTCTGTGGGGCCAATTATACATTACCCGTGCACTCACTGCAGTTGTCTCGCCATGCTGCACTATTTGCATATACTGGCCACTCATGCCAGAGTAGCATCTGCTCCAATTGCACACTGATTGAGGAGTATCTGCAACATTTGCACAACCAACATTGTCCCAGATTATCGGACTACTCGTCAGTTTAAACCGCATACACTCCTTGAAGTCTCGGCGCCCTTTGCACAATGGTCATTGCACTGGACTATTGCAATATTAGTCATTCAAACTGCTCTAAGTGCTAGAGGACTCTGCATTCTTTTGCACAATTGTCAAAAAAATAAAATAAATAAAATAAAATAAATGTACCGGCATTACCAGATAACTAGCAACCCTTTGCTGCTCAGTGAATGTTTTTTTTTTGTCAATGTCTTTCTGTCTCCAAAGTGTTCTCTGTCAATTGACTGTCTGTTGTCGTACTAGAGCGGCTCCAACTACCGGAGACAAATTCCTTGTGTGTTTTTGGACTTACTTGGCAAATAAAGATGACTATGATTATGATTATGATTTTTTTGTCATGTTTTATAAATTATTTCTTTTTGTTTCTTTTCTATACTGTTCTCAGGGCTTGGTTTATTGGGGGGAAAAAATGCAGTTTTTTTATTTTTATTTTTTTAAAGATCACTGTTTCATTCATGGCATACAGAATTGCAGGATACACTGTATTTTAATAGTATCCTCTCTTATATTCATCTTGGAAACAGTCATCGTTCAAACTCTACCCTCTACCCTATTCATATGGCTTCACCAAAGCACACAAATGCAGCATAACAGTGCTGCATTCCCAAAGAGTGTGTGCAATGTGCAGAGAGGTTCTATAGTATTTATTCTAATAGCTTTGAGATACAAGTATGGGCTTCCTGTCAAAGATAAAGTGAGACAGGGGCCCTTCAGTCAGTGCAAGGCTATTATTCTTTAAAGCTGTACGCATTCAACCTGACAGAGGATTAAACAGCAAAACGGTAAATCCAATGAGATCAACCGCCATGAGGCAGAGGAAGGTGTGAAAGAATGTGCTCTCACTATGAATATGGCTTTATTTTGCCCAAAAATGTATGAGCATCTTTTCACACGTGAGCAAACACACAGTAACACCAACACACAACACTCTTTATCGGCAACACTGAAGCTCACTTACTTAATCATGTCTGAATATCCCCCAAACACACACTAAGAAGCAAACACAAGACGGTAGCAACAAAATAATACATCCCAGTATGATTGAATGCAGTAATCCAACAATAAAGAGAGACGTCTCAGCAAGTTCCCATTTTTAAACCTTCACCTTCAGCAGGGTGCTTGACAACTAGGCTATGTTCAAACTTTAAGGCATGATGCCCAATTCCTATTTTTTTGTTAAATACGATGTTTTTATGTAGTCGTTCACATTTACAAAAACAAATGTGACTTCTAATGTGGATGAAATTGATCCATGCCATTTAATTTCTTTCACAACGAGCTAGCTGACAACATGATTACAGTGGAACCTTGATAAAATGGACCCTGATATAACAGATACCGGATAAAACGGACCCGTGGGACCAAACAATGTGTCCAAAAAACAGTTTCCATTTGTCACTTAAACTGCCGTAGACAAAGTCTGTTAATTCCAGAATTGGCCGGTGTTGTTTACACGCGCTGTGGTGCATTGCAGGCAGAGAATGGGACTGGCGAATTTCTGGTTCACAGATATACAATATGACTAGATCCAATTCCATGAGACTTGCCTCCCATGCCCATGTGCTGGCCATCTTGAATGTGGCACATTGACGTGACAGCCATAGTGATGATGGTTATACAGTGTCTATTGCGGAGATCTGCGATTGGCTGGCAACCAGTTCAGGGTGTACCCCGCCTCCAGCCCGATGATAGCTGGGATAGGCTGCAGCACGCCCGCGACCCTAGTGAGGAGAAGCGACTCAGAAAATGGATGGATGGATGGATATTGCGGAGATGTATTGTTTATTGTGCATAGAGAGTTGCGCAGATAGAGAGAGAGAGAGAGAGAGAGAGAGAGAGAGAGAGAGAGAGAGAGAGAGGCATGGCGGCAGTGTTAATACTTAGGAATACAAAACACAAGTCTCTGGAGTCTGGAACATGTTATTATTGGTACAGTAAATTGGTTTTAGTCAAGCCATTCGTCTGTGACAATGGATTTGGAACTAGGAAGCACATTAACTCCTCCCAGGTCATGAAAGCGACTCGCCAATGATGAGTACGTCAACAATGTCACCATGACCAAGCACACCTGTGTGGTAAGTTTGGATAAAATTTAAAACTTTTGTAACATTTTCAAGATTCTTTGTATTTATTTACAATAACTTTGTACTGTACTGGATGTTTTAGGCGACGGAAAAAAAAACTACTAAACATTAATTTTGTACTGCACAGTAATATTGGTGCATATGGTCACGAAAATGAAAAATTGCTTCAATGTAATGGACAATTGGCTGTAATCGACCACCCGCTCCTAGTAGTCGGTTATATGGCGGTTCCACTGTATAAGAAATATTTTAAAATGATCTAAAAATCCTTTAATTTAGTCTACTGTAAATATTCTTTTAACCTTGTCCCATCATGGATCACCACAGCGAGTCACTCTGCAAACTCCGCAAACTTGATTTGTTAGGCACAGGTTTTTCCTGACGCAATCCACCCATTAATTTATGAGGGCTTGGGACAGAAAGTGGCTGGGTATTGGGGCAGTCGCCACAGCAGCATGTGCCACAAAACTACAAGTGAGAATATAAAAAACGACACTGGAAAACCTTTCAGTCAGATGGAGCATCACTGCATAATGACCGACCCTTCTCCGGTAGCGCACATCCTGCACTTTCCATCTGACTTTCATCAGTCTCCACCTGCTTTCATCAAAATTCTTCATCATGATTTGAATTTGATGTATTTAATATATTTAATAAATTTAAGGTGACCGACTGGTTAGCACGTCTGCCTCACAGTTCTGAGGACCTGGGTTCAAATCCGGCCTCGCCTCTGTGGAGTTTGAATGTTCGACCCGTGCCTGCTTGAGTTTTATCTGGGTATTCCGTTTTTCTACCACATTCCAAAAACATGCATAGTAGGTTAATTGAAGACTAAATTGTCCGTAGATGTGAATGTGTTTTTTTGTTTAAAGGTGCCCTGCGATTGGCTGGCAACCAGTTCAGGGTGTACCCCGCCTCTTGCCCAGAGTCAGCTGGGATAGGCTCCAGAATACCTAGCGAGGATAAACGGTACCTAAACTGGATGGATGGATGAGTAAAACAAGCCACACAGAGCGATGTGACTGAACGCAACTAGAATATTTGCGTCATGCATTGTGCGTGGTTCTGCAACTAGATTTCATTAGTTGACAACTGTCAGCAACTGGCTTGGCTGCGATTCTACATTTGTAAAGTGAATAGTGTCACAAAAGCTGTTTACAGTGGGTTGGTAGGTGTGGAAGGGTCAGTCGCGACTGTAATTTGTTTGCGATTGTCCAAAGCATTGTCCCTCGGTATGTGGATGCTTTTATTCTTTCACAAGGGTACTGTTCAATTCGGAAAATGTCTTTCTTTTTATGAATTCCTATGATGTCATACACCCAGTTGCATGAGAGACATTATCCCCAGCGGTAAAAATACTGCTGATGAAACCTCTCCACAAGCTCCCCAATCCGTCAGGAGCCCTGAATAAAAAGCCATTAATTGATAATACTACAAGACACACCTACCAATTGATGTAATATTTCTGAACTGCCATGAAGATATTTACTTCCAATTGTATTTGCATTGCGGCGGCCGACTGGTTAGCACATTGCCGCACAGTTCTAAGGATCCGGGTTCAAATCCAGCCTCGCCTGTGTGGAGTTTGCATGTTCTCCCTGTGCCTGCGTGGGTTTTCTCCGGGTACTCCGGTTTTCTCCCACATCCACAAAACATGAATGGTAGGTCAATTGAAACCTCTAAATTGCCCGTAGGTGTGAATGTCAGTGTGAATGGTTGTTTGTTTATATGTGCCCTGCGATTCGCTGGCGACCAGTTCAGTGTATACCCCGCCTCTCGCCCACAGACAGCTGGAATAGGCTCCAGCATGCCCACAATCCTTGTGAGGATAAAGCGGTACAGAAAATGGATGGATGGATTGTGATGGCGTTGGTTACAGGCTCATATTAAAGCTTCTGAATGTTCCAGTGAGCACGATTCGGGCCATAATATGGCTTCTCACCCGCGACCCTTGTGAGGATAAGTGTACAGTGAATGTACAGTGGGTAAGGAAAGTATTCAGACCCCCTTAAATTTTTCACTCTTTGCTATATTGCAGCCATTTGCTAAAATCATTTAAGTTCCTTTTTTCCCTCATTTGTGTACACATAGCACCCCATATTGACAGGAAAAAAAACAGAATTGTTGAAATTTTTGAAGATGTATTAAAAAAGAAAAACTGACTTTGCTCAGTCTTTTTGGGAATGATGAAGACGATGAAGACGTTTGGGACGACCAGAACCCTTCCTAGAGCTGGCCGTCCGAACTGAGCAATCGGGGGAGAAGAGCCTTGGAGAGAGTGGTAAAGAAGAACACAAAGATCACTGTGGCGGAGCTCCAGAGATGCAGTCGGGAGATGGGAGAAAGTTCGAGGAAGTCAACTATCACTGCAGCCCTCCACCAGTCGGGGCTTTATGGCAGAGTGGCCCGACGGAAGCCTCTCCTCAGTGCAAGACACATGAAAGCCCGCATGGAGTTTGCTAAAAAACACCTGAAGGACTCCAAGATGGTGAGAAATAAGATTCTCTGGTCTGGTGAGACCAAGACAGAACTTTTTAGCCTTAAATCTAAGCGGTATGTGTGGAGAAAATCATCACCTGTCCAATAAAGTCCCAACAGTGAAGCATGGTGGTGGTAGCATCATGCTGTGGGTGTGTTTTTCAGCTCCAGGGACAGGACAACTGGTTGCAATCGATGCAAAGATGAATGTGGCCAAGTACAAGGATATCCTGGATGAAAACCTTCTCCAGAGTGCTCAGAACCTCAGACTGGGCCGAAGGTTCACCTTCCAACAAGACAATGACCCTAAGCGCACAGCTAAAATACTAATAATCCAGGTTTACTTTTTTAATCTGCAAAAAATTCAACAATTGTTTTTTTTCTGTCAATATGGGGTGCTGCGTGTATATTACCGAGAAACAAATTATTTAAATGATTTTAGCAAAAGGCTGCAAAATAACAAAGAGTGAAAAATTTAAGGGGTCTGAATACTTTCCGTACCCTTACCCACTGTATTTGCATTGGTGTTGGTCTCCATGAATGTATAAAAAAAGAGAGCGATAGTCTGTGCAGTAATGTCACCCCCCAAAAGCATAATGATGTTTCTTTGATATTCGCAAGAGAATCCTTGAGTTTTCATCATATGCGTGAACTCACACATTTTGATGCATGCCCACAAATCATAGTGTGTAGGCCAGTTCCTCTGTTTGCTACTAATGTACGTAATCAGTTTAAGTATCATTGGTCCCGATTGGTACATTACTGCTGAAGCGAGGTGAGGTTTCCACAAGTGTTGCAATGAAGTATTTTAATCTGTTGTCACTTTTTGCAATATGTTAAGCTCCAAGGGTTGTTTTCCATGCCTAATTGATTGAATTACAGGCACAAAGAAGATTTATCTTCTGATGCACAGCATGCAGAATGGCATCAAATAATTCAAAGCCTGGATTCTATTATCATTGCTCCTTTGTTGTATGCATCATGACTACAATTATGCACAAGACAAATATAAAGTTGTTGTGTCTTAATGCTATAGTTTATGGATGGGATGGGGGAAAATATGGCATTATTCATTATTGATGTTATAATTTTGTATATTGGAATGCGGATGTCCATCAAGGCTTTGTTGTCTCAGATACATCTTGAACCAATGGAGGAAAAACTGGGTGCGCTGCTCTATAACTGATTCATGCTCAACAAAAGACAACAGCGCTTAATAACGGAGACTCTCCCGTTTCTCAACTGCAACCCTACAAATGCAAAAGAAGATTTTCTTAAACAATTAGAGCATCGACCGTGCAAATGTGCAAAGACTAAGAAGAAAATAGTACTTCACCAGATGTTGGGAACAACCCAAGTAATCCATTCATACAAAGAAAGTAGAACAAATAAGATCAGAAATTATGTTATGTGTAATAATGTGAAATGACACAGGGAAAAAGTATTGAACACACCAACTGGTATTTATTTAATACTTAATACTGTGATTTTGGCCCATTCCTCCACACAAGGAGTCTTCAAATCTTGAAGGTTCCGTGGGCTTCTTTTATGGACCTTGAGTTTCAGTTCTTTTCATAGATTTTCGATTGGATTAATGTCAGGTGATTGGCTGGGCCATTCTGGCAACTTTATTTTTTTATCTTTGAAACCAATTGAGTTTCCTTGGCAGTATGTATTGAATTACTATCCTGATGAAATGTCCACCATTGTTTCATTTTCATCATCCTCATACGTTGTAGATGGCAGCAGATTTTTGTCAAGAATGTCTTGGTAGATTTGCCTATTCATCCATCCTTCAATAATGTGAAGTTTACCAGAACCATTTGCTGAAAAGCAGCCCCACACCATAATGTTCCCACCTCCGAACTTCACTGTTGGTATGGTGTTTTTAGGGTGATGTGCAGTGCCATTTCTCCTCCAAACGTGGTGTGCATTATGGCATCCAAAGAGTTCAGTCTAGCTCTCATCAGACCAGACGATATACTCCCAGTATTTAACTGGCTTGTCCAAACGTTCTTCAGCAAACTTTTAAAAAATTTGACATGCTTTTTTTTCACCTGTGGTGTCTTGTGTGATGAGCATGCACGCCATGGCGGCGGAGTGCATCACTCACTGTTTTCCTTGTGAAAACAGTACCTACTAATTCCAGGTCTTTTGAAGCTCTCCACAGGTGGCCCTTGGCTCTTAGACAACTCTTATGATTATTCTTTGCACTCCTCTGTCAGAAATCTTGCGAGGAGCACCTGATCGAGGCAAATTTATGGTGATATGATTGGCTTTCCACTTACATATTATGGCCCGAATCGTGCTTACTGGAACATTCAGAAGCTTTAATATGTGCCTGTAACCAATGCTTGACTCACACCTTGGCAATGAGACTTTTTTGTAGGCCATCAATTAGGACTGAAACAGCAGATATTTGTTTGCACTGACAAGGGGCTGGATTGCTGTTTGATTATCGATAGATTTTAGGTGTTGTCTTGGTTTCTATGCCTTTTCGCACTTCCCTTTCTTCATGTGTTCAATACTTTTCCAAGTGTCATTTCACATTATTACACACAACTTAATTTCTGATCTTATTTGTTCTCCTTTCTTTGTATGTATGGATTACTTGGGTTGTTCCCAACATCTGGTGAAAATTTCATATCAATAGCACCTTTGGAAATATATTTAGTGAGAAAAATAGTGACATGTTAAATACTTATTTCAGGCACTGTAGCTCCCACTTTGGAATCCTGCTTTTCTATTTTACACAACATGTCAGTTGAGGCACAGCGATGCTCAGAGAGAGTTAAAAAAATCTAATGCAGAAGATACTTTTTTCCATTATCTGCATCACCATCAGCTTTAATCCACTCTTACTCACTAATGGATTATAAACACTGAGCAGATAATGTTCTTACTTATGTTAATGTGCTGCAGGCTGGTATTGAATACTGTCAGAGGCTGGTTATGTTTCTTTTCTGTTATGTCAGCAAAAGCTAGAATACCTCAAATGATCAAAGGTGTCAGGACAAAATGTCCTATAAACACGTTATACAATTTCAGTGAGTGTTCTCACAACAAATTTGTCCAAAAGTTAATCAGTCAGAATATGTCAATTTTTATTCTCTAAAAAAATATAAACTCTGTTCCATCCATCCATCCATTTTCTTTACCGCTTATCCTCACTAGGGTCACGGGCTGCTGGAGCCTATCCCATCTATCTTCGGGTGAGAGGCGGGGTACACCCTAAACTGGTCGCCAGCCAATCGCATGGCACAACAAACAACCATTCGCACACACATTTGGCAGATGTGCTAACCAATCGGCCACCGTGGCGGCAAACTCTATTCCATGAAAAATATATTTTTTGACAAAAAACTCTGTTTACATGTCACTTACTGCAGCAACATCTCAAACAAGTTTCTCATCTATAACTTAAGTGGGCCACTATAAAACAAAATTGCACCTCTTTAGGCCTATTTTGAGTAGTAGTCAACGAGCCAAGCCGACCAACCTCTACTGCTTTTAAGGTAAGATGCTCACATCTTCTTTTCCTTTCGGCTTGTCCCTTTAGGGGTCGCCACAGTGTGTTACCCTTTTCCATGTAAGCCTATCTCCTGCATCCTCTGCTCTAACACCAACTGCCCTCATGTCTTCCCTCACGACATCCATCAACCTTCTCTTTGGTCTTCCTCTAGCTCTCTTGCCTGGCAGCGCCATCCTCATCATCCTTCTACAAAGTCTGCTCTCTCAACCTTTGTCTCCAAAACATCTAACTTTGGCTGTCCCTCTGATGAGCTCACTTCTAACTTTATCCAACCTGGACACTCCAAGAGCGAACCTCAACATCTTCATTTCCCCCACCTCCAGGTCTGCTTCCTGTTGTCTCTTCAGTGCCACTGTCTCTAGTCCGTACATCATGGCTGGCCTCACCACTGTTTTATAAACTTTGCCCTTCATCCTAGCAGAGACTCTTCTGTCACATAACACACCTGACACCTTCCTCCACCCATTCCAACCTGCTTGGACCCGTTTCTTCACTTCCTGACCACACTCACCATTGCTCTGGACGGTTGACCCCAAGTATTTAAAGTCCTCCACCCTTGCTATCTCTTCTCCCTGTAGCCTCATTCTTCCCCCACCACCCCTCTCATTCATGCACATATATTCTGTCTTACTTCGGCTAATCTTCATTCCTCTTCTTTCCAGTGCATGCCTCCATCTTTCTAACTGTTCCTCCACCTGCTCCCTACTTTCACGGCCGATCACAATGTCATCTGCGAACATCATGGTCCATAGGGATTGCAGTCTAACCTCATCTGTCAGCCTGTCCATCACCACTGCAAACAGGAAGGGGCTCAGGGGTGATCCCTGATGCAGTCCCAACTCCACCTTAAACTCCTCTGTCACGCCTACAGAACACCTCACCACTGTTCTGCTGCCCTCATACATGTCCTGTACTATTCGAACATACTTCTCTGCCACTCCAGATTTTCACATGCCATACCACAGTTCCTCTCTGGGTACTCTGTCATAGGTTTTCTCTAGATCCACAAAAACACAATGTAGCTCCTTCTGACCTTCTCTGTACTTTTCCATCAACATCCTCCAGACAAATAATGCATCTGTGGTACTCTTTCTTGGCATGAAACCATACTGTTGCTCGCAAATACTCACTTCTGTCCCGAGTCTAGCCTCCACTACTCTTTCCCATAACTTCATTGTGTGGCTCATCAACTTTATTCCTCAATAGTTCCCACAGCTCTGCACATCACCCTTGTTCTTAAAAACGGGTACCAGCACACTTTTCCTCCATTCCTCAGGCATCTTCTCACCCGCTAGAATTCTATTCAACAACATGGTCAAAAACTCCACTGGTCCCCTGCGGGCTGTGGGGGCTGCTGTGGGTTTTTTGTCCCTGCCTGGTTTAGGGGGGGGGGGGGGGTTCCACCTCCCACACTCGGGGGTGGATAGTGGGTGGGGGTGGGCTTTTGGGGCAGCCCTCTTCGTCGGTGGTTGTCTGGCCTGATGGGCCTGACCTGCACGAGCCATGGCTCTTAATCACTCGGCACATGCTCACACCACTCACTGTATATTTTTCTCTCACTAATCACATCTGGGCACATATACATATCAAAGCGTTCCTGGGGGACTGGTATAGGGTCGGGAGGGCGTTGGTGTCGGACCAGGTTTCAGCACGTTTGTGGTGTTTCCCGGTGCGTGCACCCTGCCCCTCCGCCCTGCCTGCCCCCCTGGTTTTTAAATGCATCACACACACTCATCACCACATTTTAATGCACCACATATACCCATCTCTGAGGGACGGTTGGTCGTGGGTGGGGGGAGGTTTGGCTGGTAGGCAGCAATGCCTGGCAGCCCTGCCCCCCACGGCTCACTGAAGTTGGGGAGGTGGAGGTGGGTGGGTGGCAGGGTGTGTGCGGCGGTGGTGGGAGGGGGGGGTGTTCACTGGGGGGTTGGCATTGGGTCCCTGCAGCCCCCACCAGGTGGCCAGTTGCAGGGGCGCCTCGCTGGGGCCAGCGGACCAGCCTGGGTCCCTCAGTGTGGGACGTGTCCCGTCCACCGCGCTGCTCTCGGATGGACCCCTGGGCCCGATCCCGCCCCTCAATTGATTGGGTGGGCTCCTAAACCTCTGTGGTGCAGGCCCAGCAATTACAGGACACTTCTGTCAGTCTTTGTGCCTGTAAAACGCTGTCAATTCACTTGCATGTGTCCACAGGCACACACCCCTGGGACTCTTTCACTGGGTGTGGGGCCACTCATTTATTGCGACAAATAACTCTTGAATATGCGAATTGCTCATTCTCTCATCCTATAGACTTTTATAATTTACATAGTCAATCCCATCCCTCTTCATTTGAACAGCTGGGTTCACGTCCCTTGTCCTGCATGCTTCTTCTCCTGTCCTTGTCCTGTTCTAGCTTGACATGTCCTTCCCTCACAGGGTGCAGCACAACAGCCCCATGCAACACTCATATTTAATGTTTTATTGCTAATCAAGTCTGATTCTCAATTAACCTCAATTATAATACCACAGCGGAAGCTTAAAAACTCCACTGTGACACAGTAAAACTGTTCCGGCATAAAAGGGATACAGATCTTCCATTCTGCTTGACCTAAAGCTGAACAGGATAAAAAATTAAAAAAAACTCCACAGCCACCTGTCCTAGATGCTTCCATACCTCCACAGGAATGTCATCAGGACCAACTGCCTTTACATTTTTCATCCTCTTTAATGCCTTTCTAACATCATTGTTGACTCATGGACAGACAAGCCAGGATTGAGACTTTCAAAATTTACACTCAAATTTCTTTATCTGTATTATGGTCATACTGTCATGGTCTGTGATTTCGTTTAGATTATATTTAGTTTTGTTTCATATATCCCTGTGTCCCATGTTGTCTTGTATTGCTTGTTAGGTTTTCATTTCCACCTGTCCTCGTCAGCCCAGTCCCTTGTGTCCCCCAATCAGCTTCCTCTAGCCACTCTTGTCTTGTCCAGGTGCTCCTCACTGTCAGTTTGTTTGTATTTAGTTACCTGCTTTCTTTCACTCTGTGTTGGTTTATTGTCGTATGTTGTCTGTCTGTTGCTGTAGGTCATGTTTCCCGTTATGTTTTTGATTTTGGTGAGTTTATATCACTCCTGTTTCTTTGTTACTTTGAACCTTGCTTTTCGGACTGTCAATTTATTATTTTCTGCCTCCATGATTCTAGTTTTCCTTTACTGTTTTTTAAGTTAAATAACGTTTTGAGATTCTTGCACTCCTGCCTTTCCACCCTGCTTCCCTGCATTTGGATGCTACATCTCCTGGCCAAGCTTCACCCAAAAAAAAAAAACTGCTACAATGACACATCATCTCAGCGGAAGAAAAAAAAAAAAAAGTAGGCACTAAAAAGCCGACAGCAGAGGAGCTTTGGCTTTTCCTTTTCTAACTTTTATTTAACGTTTTAATAATCTTGATGACTGTAAATTAGACATTTGAATTTTACTTCAAACTAATCCTACAACATAAACATAGCTTGGATCAGCCTGTCATTGCGACTTGGCCTAAGCTGTAGAATCACGTGGTTGTGTTTTAACTGGATTTGGTTAATTCAGTCTGCTGGACTGTCATCTGCAGTAAAGCTCCCCTTTATAAAGAATGAAGAAAGATCTCCCTCGTTCTTGAATTCTTCCCCTAAATAGTTTCAGAGCTATAATTATGACTCCACAATACTTGTAGCTTTGACACAAATGGAAAAGAGTGCAGAATTGATGCTGCTGGGATTCATGGGGATACAAAAGATACTATCAGGAAGCCAAATAGTGCTCCCCCTTCTTCAAAGCCATGTAGAAGGTGCTCTACTTACCTTGATCTATATCATACTCCTCCATGGTGCTGACAAAGTGAGGTCTGGAGTAGAAGTTGTGTGGGCCCGGCTGCTGGAGGCCACCAAGGCTGAAGAGGCTTCGCTCATTTGTTGCACAGCAGGAAAAGGCCCTCCGGCTCGGAATGCACGGGTAGCGTGTCCAGCTCTTCATCTCCAGGTCGAATGCCTCCAGCGCCGTCACCGGCATCTTTCCTTGGCGACCACCTGGGAATTTGAAGGAAAATATTCCGCTCATGTTAAAGCTGGAAAGCATATAATTCAAAAGCCTTATAATGCTCTGATACAAGGACAATTTGCCCAAGATGGTGCACTAATCTTTTTGGAATTCTGTTAATCATATGGAGTTTGATCAATGTAACATTTGTATCAGGCTCACAACAGGGGGTGCATATAATGTCGGCCAAATTATTGTGTTGCCTAGATTTGCTGACATACAAACTGACAGTAGAAGGTAGAGAAGAGAGGAAGGTAACGTTTTGTGTGGGATCATATTTAATTAAAGACTAGCTATCTGTCAATCCATCCATCTATCCATTTTCTATACCACCAATCCTCATTAGCATCACGGGTACACTGGAGCCCATCCCAGCTGACTTGGGGCGAGAGGCCATTTATACCATGGACTGTTGCCTCATCAATTGAAAACTCACTTTTTTATTCATTTAATGCCATAATTGTATTAATCTAAACTCTGTTTGGCATTTACAGTACAGTGAAGTATAAACATCACTGAGGGCATAATTGATTTGGACAGAACACAAGAACAGACAGTTTGTTCACCTCAAGTTTTCTTCCACAAATCATTTGAGTAGTAACAGACAATTAATGAAGGGAGCATAAGCTATAAAATCAAAGCCATACAAGCTGAGAGCTGTGCAAAGACATACTTTAGGAAGATGCAAAGTGATGATACAAAAATGGAGAAGAGAGAGCTTGCAAAGGCAGAACACTGATATCAGATAGAGTAGGAAGAGATTGACTGCAAAAAGTGAGACACGTTTGAATTGAGTGGGAAGGATTACAGTCAAAGATGATAGAATAATACCTCAAGATGACAATGAGAATTCCCCTTATACAGAGTGTCTGGAAATAGTCATAACATATTTGATATGTGTAATTATTATTTTTCCTCCATATTATACATCAATAAGACGATTTTTGTGTTATCCCTCTCCCACTCAACTGAACCTTCTTGGTTGAAGAAGTATATCCTGACAAAGTTATTCCACTAGTGCAGGCCTGGCCAACCCGCGGCTCGCGAGCCTCATGCGGCTCTTTAACTAGTTTCATGCGGCTCTTCAGGAGCTGTCACATGACATGCGTCAAAAATGCTTGGCTGGCGCTGTCATTCACTCCCCCTACAGCTAGATGGCACACTGACCATGTAAGCCTGTTTGAGTGACGTCAAACGAGCGACGAGAGAATCTTTGGTGTGACATCATTTGTGTTGTAAACAATTTCCGTCAAGTTACCTCTTGAAATGGCAGGGAAAAAAATCACAGCCAAACGAAAATATGAAGAAGAACACAGGACGTTTTTGCCAGAGTGGGAGAGTTTATATTTTTTTGTTAAACGTAATGGCAAGCCGATCTGCCTTATATGTCACGCAGCATTAGCGCATTTCAAAGCTTCAAATCTTCAGCTCACTCCACCCTAACATCGAACAGGAATTTCCAAAAGGGACTGAACTTCGCAAGAACAAGTTGGTCGCTTTGAAAAGCAGGTGCAGTTTTTCAAAAAATTTACAAAACACTCGGGAGACCGTAACGCTTGCATCATATCAGCTGGCTTGGAAGCCAGACTGTTTGAAAGCCCCGCTCGTCACAGATGAGGCTGCGGCTGAGTTGGAGATGATCGACCTTTGTGAGGAGGATCAACTGAAAGCTGTTTTAAGGGAAGGGACCGTTGAGTTCTGGAAAAGTGTGCCAATTGAAAAATACCCCAACATCAAACGAGCTGCGCTTAAGATACTGTCCATGTTTGGGTCAACGTACGTCTGCGAGTCTGTGTTTTCTACCCTGAAACGTGAAATCAAAGCATCGATCTGTTCTGACTGACACTCATTTGAAAGAATTGCTTAGAGTGGCAACAACAGAATACAAGCCAGATTTGAAGAGGATTGTTCAAGATAAGGAATGCCAGAAGTCTCACTAAGCAGCATAGTAAGAGAAAGATGTTATTGAAAATTATTCTATTATTGTTTGTGGACTTGCTTGAACTGAGAGTTTGTGTGTGTGAGACAGTGCACACAATGTTAACTGTTGAAAATTACTGATATTATCATGTTGGTGTGGTTATTTTCATTAGATCTGGCTGAGCAGAGGTCTGTGTATGCGTGCATACATGATTAAAAGATGATGTTCATGTGTACCCGTGTATGTGGCGCTTTGCAGTAACACAGAAAAAAAAGTGGCTCTTAGTCTCTGACTAGTTGGCCACCCCTGCACTAGTGCATGCATATTGCTGCTCTCTGTCAGGCACTGCTCAGCTCTTCAGGGCCCTGTCATGGCAGCAAAGGAATTTGAAGCACAATTGCTGACATAAGCACAGCTCCATCAATCTGCAGCACTCACTTACACTACTGCACGACAGTTGTCCTGTGTGTTCTGTGATTTTCACTAGGGATGAGCGGGACAAAACCTTTAGCACATGAATACCTGTCAGCAAAAGTCAGGAATCAAATTATTAAGAAAATCTAACAGTATAACCCAAAAGGCAAGGTTCTTAATTTACTGATCGACCTACGTTCTCACCCTCACCTATGGCCATGAGCTGTGGGTCGTGACCAAAAGAACAAGATCACGAATACAAGCGGCCGAAATGAGTTTCTTTCGCAGAGTGTCTGGGTTCTCCCTTAGAGATATGGTGAGAACCCCCCATCTGGGAGGGGCCCAGAGTAGAGCCGCTGCTCCTCTGCATCTAAAGGAGCCAGATGAGGGCACTTGAGCATCTGGACAGGATGCCTCCTGGTCGCCTGCCTGGTGAGGTGTTCCGGGCACGCCCCACCTGGAGGAGGCCCTGGGGACAACCCAGGACATGTTGGTGAGACTATGTCTTCTGGTTCGCCAGGGAATGCCAGGGGAGGCTCAGATCTAGTGGAATACATCGCCACTGGCCACCCAATACAGGAAAATTATTGAATTCTTGCTTTGTCACAAGGCCTTTTTTTTTCCAGAACAACTGGTCGAAGTGGCTCAGGAGAACGAAGTCTGGGCTTCCCTGGTTAAGTTTCTGCCCCTACGACCTGACCCTAAGCATCTATGAGAGAGAGACAGAAACATGGCAGTACTTGAATGAGCATAATTTTGATGGAAAAAAATAGAATTAAAAAAAAAATTCTGTCAAGTAACATGAGAAACTTTAAACACAGTTATGAAAAGAGTCAGTGTGTTCAAATGTACGTAGTTTGTGTGTATGACAATAACAGAACAGACATCCGCTCCCTACAAAATTTTCAATCCGTCCTCGAAATCTATACGCTTATTGCGTTGTGACCAACATGACCAAGAAAAAAGTTTTTCCTGTATATTAGCTGCAAAATGGTATATTTCTCAGCAACATGAGTATTACTGAATCAATATCAATAATAATAAGTAGAAAAATAAGAAGAAAAAGAAAAAAAGAAAGACAAAAAGAAGAAGAAGAATTTAACTTAAAATAAATGAAGAAAGGGAACATTTTATGGAGCTGAGCAGCTGAGGTGACCTGACAAAGAATGACGTAAAATATAACTGATATTAGCAGTTGGAGAGGAAGTTTCCTACCCATGATGTAGATTTTGTTGCCTTTTACAAAGGGTGTGGCTCCATATCGTGGTGTCGGCATTGAGGTCAGCGGCTGCCATTGGTCACTTTCTGCCTCATAAACTCTCACCAGGGCCTGGGGTGTGATGTCCGCCCCCATTCCGCCGAATGCGTACACCTTGCCATCTGCAGTGAAAGAGATCAAATGAGAGTACATTTAAAAATAAACTTTCAGAGTGAGAAAGTGATGCATCATGGAGAAATGAAACAACCAATTTCCTTATCAATATACCACTGGCGGCTGGTCAATAGAGGGTGCCAGGGCTCTGCTCCATGGCTGCTGATTCACCTCTAAAAGGACAAAAGTTAAATCATGAAAATGAAATATTATTATGTAAATATTTGAAAATATATTTATTCTATTGAACAAGCTGGTCAAAAACTCCACAGCCACCTCTCCTAGATGCTTCCATACCTCCACAGGAATGTCATCAGGACCAACTGCCTTTACATTTTTCATCCTCTTTAATGCCTTTCTAACATCCTCCTTACTAATCAGTGCCATTTCTTGGTCCACCAAAAAAACCCTCTTCTACTCTCCCTTCTCTCTCATTTTCCTCATTCATCAACTCCTCAAAGTATTCTTTCCATCTATCCAACACACTACTGGCACCAGTCAACACATTTCCATCTCTATCCTTAATCACCCTAACGTGCTGCACATCCTTCCCATCTCTATCCCCCTGTCTGGCCAACCTGTGTAGATCCTTTTCTCCTTCTTTAGTGTCCAATCTGGCATACATGTCATCATATCCCTCTTGTTTGGCCTTTGCCACCTCTACCTTAGCCCTATGTCGCATCTCAATGTATTCCTTTCGCCTCTCCTCGGTCCTCTCAGTGTCCCACTTCTTCTGAGCGAACCTATTTCCTTGTATGATTTCGTGTACTGTGAGGTTCCACCACCAAGTGTCTCCTTCTCCATTTTCCTGGCAGAAGATACACCAAGTACTTTCCTGCCTGTCTTTCTGATCACCTTGGCTGTAGTGGTCCAGTCTTCTGGAAGCTCCTCCTGTCCACCGAGAGCCTGTTTCACCTCTTCCCGAAAAGCCGCACAACACTCTTCCTTTCTCAGCTTCCACCTCATGGTTCTCTGCTCTGCCTTTGTCTTCTTAATCTTCTCCCCCACCACCAGAGTCATTTTAGACACCACCATCCTATGCTGTCTTGCCACACTCTCCCCTACCACTACCTTACAGTCAGTAACCTCCTTCAGATTACATCTGAATAAAATGTAATCCCCCTGCGTGCTTCTACCTCCGCTTTTGTCGGTCACCCTATGTTCCTGCCTCTTCTGGAAAAACATGTTCACTACAGCCATTTGCATCCTTTTTGCAAAGTCTACCACCATCTGTCCCTCCAAGTTCCTTTCCTGGATGCCGTACTTACCCATCATTACTTCTTTATCACCTGTGTTTCCTTCACCAACATGTCCATTACAACCTGCACCAATCACGACTCTCTCTCTGTCTGGGATGCTCAGAAGCACTTCGTCTAGCTCCTTCCATAATTTCCCTTTCACCTCTATGTCACATCCTACCTGTGGGGCATAGCCACTAATCACATAATACCTTAACACCCTCAATTTCAAGTTTCAGCCTCATCACTCGATCGGATTCTCTTTTCACCTCCAAGACATTCTTAGCTCACTCTTCCTTTAAAGTATCCCCCACTCAATTTCTCTTCCAATCTACACCATGGTAAACTAATTTAAACCCTGCGCTTACACTTCTAGCCTTACTGCCTTCCACCTACTCTCCTGGACACACAATATATCAACCTTTCTCCTTATCATCATGTCAACCAACTCCTGAGATTTTCCTGTCATAGTCCCAACATTCAAAGTCCCTACATTCAAATCTTGGCTTTGTGCTTTCCTCTTCTCTTTCTGCCTGAGAACATTTTAAATATGACTAAAATGTCATAATGTATTTATCGAGTGATGTCTTTGTTAGTGCGACTGTTTTTCATGTTTAACATATAACGAATTCTACCCAGTGCTACCACAACCTCACTAACTATGCCTTAAGACTGCCTGTGCCAGTGTGATAAGAGTATGAGGGTTCACCTTAGCGGTTACAGTGTTCCGTGAAAACAGTTGAAATACCTCTTATAACTGAACTTCATTCAGTTGAAAAGATAATTAAATGATGTTGTTAATGGTTTTTCAATACATGCTTCCTTCAATACTTAACTAAAAAATTATATAAGATACAGTATGTCTGCGTCTACTTAAGTCAAGTGTGTGGATACTTTTTCCACCTCTGCTTGTAATCGCTTGTAATCATTATACCTCATGAAGAATTACAGTTGTTTGAACCGCAATACACAAACTGAAGCCCAGACTTAAGTCCCTCAAATCAAATTGGTCCACACATACTGTAATTGAAATAGCATTCAACCTTCCTCAATGCTTCGTCGACTGCTGACTCACGTCTCTCTTCTTCTTCTTGACTTGAACGTCTAGTTCTATAAAAAACTATTCAAATAAAGCCCTGTAACATCCATCCATCCATTTTCTGTACCGCGAACAGAAATGTTGGTATTAGAGTATCAATATTTCAGGGTCAAGCCACCCACCACTATTATCCATGCCATTTCTGGTCCTGCTCTTATGCCTCATTAACTTGATAATAGCATATAAGTCATTAAAGTAGTAGAGGATAAGTAAACTAGGGAAACATAAACATGCTCCAGTACTGCAGTGTCAGTAATTATTAGAACTTAAAAATAAGGCGAACTAAATGCTGAGCAAGTAAATCAGGTAAGCCTGTTGAAGAAATGCAAGGCCAGAAAATCGAAGGGGTGCATGGGAAGAAGAGAAAGAAGGATAGGAGGATGAAGCGGCAGGGAAGGAGATAGCTATGTTCCAGATTAGCGGCCCATTAGCGCCCGGAGAGTTGTGACGGTCCAAATGTGAGAAAGTGAGCCACTGAGGGACAGCGAAGAAAGGCTGCTCAGTCACGCAGACGGATGACACAGCTCCCAAGCTGTGGCTCAAACCGTGAAAAATTCAGCACTAACAAATCTGTCACTCACCATGAGTGTGATCACAACAAAAAATTGCATTTACTATTGAGATCCTTTCCCACTGTGACATAATAAATGAACAGCTTTTTCTGTTTCACAACACTCCCTAAGCAAAGAAGGTGCTTGCACGTGATGCATGCTGGGAATTGAAGAAAATGCCTTTCCTCAATACAGACAACCTTTTAGAGACTTGTAGTTGTTCACCTCTCACCAGGGATCGAGCGGGCTGAGCAAACCATAATTGCAAAGGGACACACTTAAGGTGGTAAGCTGTATTAAGCATTACATAAAAAGCATCAGGTATGTTGTACTGTACATCTATTTTGCATGATTTGTGTTTTCATCAGCTGACTTCGATGAATTGGTCCTATCACACTATCACTAAATGTCTTAAAAGAATATAGATATTACTCAGGTTATTTTCCCTATAGTGTTGTGTACAAGAGACAGCCTGAAAAACTTGCACGTGTCGCCAGCACAGAAAAAAACACCACGGTTACTTCATTAACATTTTTTTTTTTTTTTTTTAAAGAAAAAGTACCACTTAACAATAAAAAGACTGCATAACACCAACTCTCCAACTGTCCAAAAACAAATGGGGAAACAACAACTTCAACAGTATGCAATAGTCCCTTGGAACTTGAACATCCAAAAGTTGAACAAGAGTCCAGAGCTCGATTAAAAACAAGTCAAGAGTTGTTACATGTCCTCACATGGTGTCCCCTCCTTCCACAAGTAAGAACGCGACTCTTTTGTAACCTTACTCGTAGTCATTTAACTTGATTGTGCAACTATCATTCTGCTATTCCCCTTGTCTGCTCTCTCTGTCCCCTCGAACCCTTTTCTGTCTGGCTGCATTTTCAATAAAAATCGCGTATTTAAAATAAATAAATAAAGCAGGGGGAGTATTTAAAACTCCCCTGTTCTGCACTCCGGTTTCCTCCCACATCCCAAAAACATGCATGGTAGGTTAATCGGAGACTCTAAATTGCCTGTAGGTGTGACTGTGAGTGCGAATGGTTGTTTGTTTATGTGTGCCCTACAATTGGCTGGCAACCAGTTCAGGGTGTACCCCGCCTCCTGCCCGATGATAGCTGGGCAGCTATCCAGCGCTCCCCCAACCCTTGTGAGGATAAGAGGCTCAGATGACTGATGGATGGATGGATTATCCAGGTAAGGCAATTGAGAACAGATTCTCATTTGCAATGCCGACCTGTCTGCAGCCAGCAGAGTCAAACAAAGTAAAATAAGAGCAAATACAAATAAATACAATAAAAACAAATACATATACAACAGTACAATGATATCGTTACATAGTTACATAACAAATTTAAATAATAGCATATGCTGAATAAAATGTTCACAACAGGCTAAAAACAGGTGCAGCGATCATGTTCAGTAGGTTTTATTTTACTTGTACGTTGTTGTGCACAGTTAAGAATGTGAAAATGTTACTTAAAACATTGCAAGTACACCTAACGGCTTCATGATGTTGACCCTGGAGCAAATTAACAGCTGAATAATTCCCTGACAACAAATTCGTGGTCCACCAGCATCCAAGAACAGATCGTGTTTGACCTTTAAGTTCCACTATATAGTTCTGTATTATATTAGAATACAAATACATAGATCATTTTAAACTTGAGACTATGTGAATCACGGGATGCACATGTCATGGAAACAATGAGCCCCTGCAATTTATCATCAGGGAGATTTTTATTGCAGTTGTTACTCCATTATACTGCTTGTACAAAATATTTGTGTTATCCATTGCTCTTGCTCTCTCTCAATATATGTGTTTAGGCCTACCATGATAGCACATTTTTTAGAATGAGATATTTTCTGGCGGCACAGAGGTAAACTGGTTAGCACATCTGCCTCACAGTTCTGAGGACCCGGGTTCAAAACTCACCTGACGTGTGGAATTTGCATATTCTGGGTACTCCGGTTTCCTTGCACATTCCAAAAACATGCATGGTAGGTTAATTGAAGACTCTAAATTGCCCGTAGGTTTGTTTGTGAGTACAAATGGTTGTTTGTTTCTCTGTGCCCTGCGATTGGCTGGCGACTAGTTCAGGGTGTGCCCCGCCTCTCGCCCAGAGTCAGCTCAGATCGGCTCCAGAAAGCCCGTGACCCTAGTGAGGATAAGCGGTATGGAAGATGAATTAATGAATGAATGAATGATATATTTTCGTCAAAACTTTCACGATAAATGATAAATGTTGATGTTTTGTTTTTTTTCCGTTTTTTTTAATGCCAATATAATGATATTAGAGCATACTAAAGAATTGTACACATCTCACAGATTCTGCTCTGGTAATCAAACATACGAGCACAACAGTGTAATGTTCTCTCATTTCCTAAATAAAAGTAGGGCTGCATTTCACAATAAGAGTAAGTAAATAAAAAGAGAAAGTCAGAAAATTCTTCTTTCTGCTTCAGAAAATAAAAAAGGTAGAATTTCCCGTTTTCAATTTGGCATCTTGACACAACAGTGAAGTCTCAAACAATTTTTCATATTTCAACTTAATAACTGAACCGTTTCACAGGTTATGTTTGTTCAAAACCTTTGTTTCATAATGGCATTTTACATATATGCACTTGTAATGTGCTCTCATTGGCAACTTCCCACTGAGAGGTACTAACTAAAATTGCAGATTCTGATTACAGACAACAAAAGCATAGGGTGTATTTCAATAGGGTATTTCTATTTCACAAATTTCTCTTATTGCGGAGGTGGACTGGAATTTTACCCCCATGAAGCCATGAAAAAATGCATCTAAGGAGCCAATGCCGTTTCGCCAACGGCTCGCTGCTTTGGTGAGCGGCGCAGCGGGTGTTACCACAACAATGACATTCTCTGTTGTATTTATGGAACGATGATCCGCCCTCCTCTTCCTCTGAGTGGCTAATGGCCAACATCAAGACAGGACTCGTTCTTTTAGCGGATCATGATTCGCTGAAGCATTTCAGCAACACACACACACACACACACACACATACGTGGGTAAGCAATGCTGTACAACTGTGGACAGATTCACCATGTTTCATGCTCATTTCTGTGCTTGAAGCTTTTGAATTGTTATCAACGAGCAAACATGCTTGACATTCAAGCATCCACACTGTTACCTGTAGCTCTCTGGAATGTTTTGGTCCAGCTTTGGTTTAATCATGTGCAATCTCCTCTAATTAAGGAAAGCCGCACTGTTCTCGGCCCATCACCCAGGGAGTCACCATGGCAACCGCAGCTTAACCTACAGACTTATTATGGTGTGGCTGTTTGACAGCCCGGTGCCTGGCGACCAAATCCGATATCACCGGGAGGCAGACCAGTGAGTCACTGCAAAGTGGAAATGTGCAGGTTTATATTTTGTGATGTTGCTTCTCCTTCAAAGCTGTGGTTGAGAAGATTTTGATCCCTCAGCATCTTTCATCAGTGGCATTTCTTGTCTACATTCTGCTGTCGCTCCCTCGATCACCCCTTTTGGCTATTTATAATTCCACTTTGATGGCCGTTTTCCCACTATTTACTTAATTGACTGCTCCATTTGTCCTTTTTTCAACCTCCTTTGTCATTCCTGTTATTTTCTTATTTCATTTTTTTGAGGCTGAAGCTGATTTCATCCTTTGTTAGTTTAACTCATGACGGTACTAGTTGTAATCGAGCTAGCTGAATGACTTACATTGTGGTTTATTCATCAGGTAACCAGGTAATCTAACCAAAGCACCATATTTTTGTCATTTCCTGATCAATTTATTCTCCCACTCATGTTTTTGCTCACCAGGCCCTGCATTATGACCACTTGCACAAGCTAATGTGACCAAATCCAAGAGCTCTATTCAAAATTCCGCCTTTACAGATTATAGTTTGATAATGTCAGCGAGGTAATCATTTACCAGTATAGTACCATTGTTAGAATTGCAGTTTACAGTGCTATACAACTGTACTGCATCAACTACAATAATAACAATTATCATACCACTCTGCCAGTGGCAATGAAAACTGAGCTTTATTATCTTCGTAAAGGCTGAATTTTGTCTTGTATTGGATGTCAGATTGTGCAGGTGTACCTCATGTTGCGGCCAATGAAAGTTCAAATGTTTGACTATACACAAGGATTTTGTACAATCTATAAAATGACTGATGCTTAAATTACCATGAGTAAATAAAATTATTCATACTACTTTGCCTTTACAATGAGCAAAAAAATGTTTTGAGGAAAAAAACTGATAAAAATCCATATAACTGGTTTAGCAAGAAAAGATAATAGGCGCCCTTAAGCGTGGTAAACCTAAATTCAAAAGAAAATGTTTATATTGTGTTAAAAACAGGTGTCAGCCACAGTTATCTTTGCTGTTAATGATAAACTGCAGGTGAACTCCCACATTTGTAACGGCATTCATCCTAAAGACAATTTGTCAATACATGATCAGTGAAGACCTCCTACAGGGCCCTTGCAGGCTGGTGAGACGTGGGTGGGCGCATAACAGCCTTCACCTTTTGAAGGATCAATCGTCCTCTTAAGCACATGAGCACGAAAAAGTTTGAACATTTTCTCTGGTCATTTATCACTTCCTGCATCTTTCTATGTTCTGCCCTGTTGGCAACTGCATGGCGCCGCAGTCCCCGGAAGGGACCCCAAATCTGAATTAGTGTGATGTGATGGTGTTAAATGTAGTCACCATATTGTTTGTCCTCTTACTGTCGCTTGATAATAGTCTTCTCCAATCCTCCGCTGTAAGAAAAAAGGATCTAAGTGAATTTATTGACTTAACAGTTGGTGTCTGAAGGTCGAGGGAAAATCTAAGTAAAACCAGGAGAAAAGAAGTAAATGCATCATTGAAAGTAGCTTCCTTTCAGCTGGTTAAATGCCTATTTTCCTGCAGATTGCAATGGGAGCTATCATGGTAAACATCACTTGCACAATCATATTTTGTTGTTCACGGTGAATGGATGAAAGGGTGAATTGATAAAAGGTAATCTAATGCATTGTATCCTGATCAAAAGCAATGGGAAAGTCCAGCCAATTTGTCACGTTAACTCAATAAGAGAACAGCTGGTTTCAAAAAGGAACTAAATGTAATAAGGTTCTCCAATTTTGAACGTAGTAAATTGCAACCTACCCTAAAGATCTTTGACAGCTATGTTGGTGCCCGGGAATGCTAAATGGGGTTTAAATTGCTTACAAATTCAGCCCCTGACCGTGCCTGCATACGCATCGCTAATTTCCTTTACAAAGGATTCAATTTACTTTGTTTTACCCACAGTATGTATTACATTATAATTTGAATTCTTTAGTGTCATGAAAAGAGAATGGGTGCCACGCTGAGTTCATTTGGATGTGTACCAGTTGACTTGGTCTGCGATGAAAGTACCCCTAAAATAAAAGTTGAGTCCTGCTACAATTTACAACACAAGCTGTACTGAAAATGCTGTATTTGGACATTAAAATACAAATAATTCGCATATTACAGTATTCCATCCATCCATTTTCTGAGCCGCTTCTCCTCACTAGGGTCGCGGGCGCGATAGCTGGAGCCTATCCCAGCTGTCATCGGGCAGGATGAACTGGTTGCCACCCAATCGCAGTATTACAGTATTTTAAAAATATTTATCAATGTCATAAAAGAACTGCCATTTTTTAATGTATTTTTTCATTCCAAGCAGAAAAAAAATGTAACCCCTAAATATGTATGTTTTTTATAAAATGGTTGTACGTGTACTTGTAAAGAATTGGATTAGACTCAGACATACACACACACACATACACACAAATCTTACTTATAAAGTTACATAAGTTACTTTCATCTCCAATTAAAATAAAGTAAGAGTACATTTGTTCCTGACCTTTCCATGTCGGAAAATGTCGACTTGAACGCCACTTCCTCTTATGACAACATTTTACAGTACAAAAACTTTTCTCACTTTTCCCATTTGCTTCTAATCATGTAAAGCACATTGAGTTACTTTAAAATGCGCTATATAAATAAAGCTGGCTTTCTGCCATTAATACTTTGGGAAGCTGGCTGCAGTAAGCTACTCTCCCCTATCTCCTCCTGGAGTGGGAATTTAAGGATTCAGAAAATTACCCAAATAAACAGTGCGACTGACCACGTTAATCTTGAGAGTGCTGGCAGGCACATTCTGTGTTCATTTCAACTGTTAAAATGGAAGCTAAAAATAGCAAAGAACTGTACAACACATTTCATCATTATCTACATTGAGGCGCAGTGGATTTAATTTGGGTTGCAGCAAAGCATCATGTTAGTCTATGTTAATGCTTTTTACGGTGTTTAAATAAGAAATCACATTTTAAACAACTAAACACAAAATACGGTTTCATAACGCTTACTAGATACACACTAGATCAGAGGTGTCAAACTAATTTTTGTCGCGGGCCACACTGTAGTTATGGTTTCTCTTATAGGGCCGTTAAGTTTGTGTCATGGTCTGTGTTTTAGTTTAGATGATGTTTAGTTTTAGTTTTGTCTTGTGTGCTCATTTGGTAATAGTGTCCACCTGTTCTTGTCAACCCTCGACCTCAGGGGTGTCAAACTCATTAACTATGATGCTTTTTGTAATCCTGGATGGCAGTACCATGTCTGGTCGGAATGAAGTCACTGCCACGTCCTGTAGGAAGACACGCCTCCTCTGTAGATCCACACTCAGCTCCCAGTCGGAGGTGCGTTAAAAGGTAGAAGGTAGGTTCTTGGCTGCCGTGCTCGCCTTACAAACCTTGTCCCCTTCCCTCACAAAGGTTATGACTTCGAGTGGTTGGGTAGCTTGTTGTTAGCTTTGGCTTGTTGCTGTGACACCCATTTGGCTATTCATCATTACAACCTATGATCAAGACTTTTTGCTACAAAATGAAACGTAGTTAACAGAAAGTAGCTGTAATACCATTTTAAATGAGGCAACACCAGCAATTTTTTTATGTACAAGTGTCAAATAGGGAAAAAGGCAGTGGTATTGCTATTATTTTTAAGTCATTATTTCAGTGCAAAGAAATTATAATGGGTGGTTTAGCTCTTTTGAATATCTCTGGTTTTTAGTTAAAGGTGACCCAAAGGTTATTGTTTTAATAATGTATAGACCTCCATGATACAGGATTTTTCAGAACTCCTGTCAGTTTTCCGTACTGACGACAACAATTTTGTCATAACGGTAGACTTTAACATTCATGTTCACAATGACATGGAAAAAAATATATATATAAAGACCTTTCTGCTATAGTGGGCACATTTGACCTCACTCAACATATCAAGAGTCCAACCCACACTCAACGTCACATCTTAGACCTGGTCATCTCTTAGGATGTTGAAATCAGTTGACATGAAGGATATGGCTTTTCTGACCATTTTCGTGTCTTCTTTGAACTACAGCTTCTCCCAAAATTTCAGACAACCTCTATGTCTATTCAGAAAAGGTACATAAATGAAAGTACCGCCACTAGGTTTATGGAGATCATAGCTGTGCCACAAACTGTGACTGCTGAAACAGTTGATGAACTTTTGGATAATTTCACCTGGAAAATCACAAATGTTGTGAATGCTGTCGCTCCTATTAAAACTAAGACAATCTTGAGGCAACCTAGAACACCGTGGAGGAGCACAATGATGGTAAACACCTCTAAATCAAAGTGGAGGAAAGCAGAACGTAAGTGGAGCAAACTAAGCTCTAAATTGACTATGACCTCTACAGACAAAGTCTTTGTAATTTTGACCAAGAGTTAGTCAGGACTAGACACACTGAAACACTTTTCTGAAATCATCAGTAAGAACTTCAGCAATACTTACACTGTTTGCTGAGGTTGACAAGCCCCCGAATCAGATAGCTCCAGAACTACTACCAGCAGATAAATGCAATGACTTTGTTTATATTAGTGAAAAAATACAATCCACCAGGTTAAATATCAGCACAAATCAGCAAAATGATAAAATGATACTACATCTGAAGCCACCCAGGAAAAACTCTATTACCATGTCAGAATTTGATACAGTTGACCAAAAAACTGCAGAGAAAACGTTTCAGCAGCTGAAACCATCAACGAGCTGTCTTGACTCAATACCCTCTGACTTTTTCAAAGCTATTGCAAAGTTTGTGCTGATTTCCAGAAAATAATCAGTTGCTCACTTCAGCCAAGTGAATTACCTAAAGCTCTTAAAGTTGCTGCCATTAAGCCTCTTCTAAAAAAAAAATAGAACACTGCACGCTTCCATGTTAGCAAGCTATAGACCCATCTCAATTCTCCCTTTCCTAGCCAAAATTGTTGAGAATGTTATTTTTGAAATGGACTTTTTGACAAATTTCAATCAGGTTTCCGAACTCATCACAGTACTGAATCTACTCCTATCAAAGTGGTAAATGATATAAGGTTGCATACTGACTCGGGAAAGTTGTCAATTCTGGTCTTGTTGGATCTCAGTGCGGCTTTTGATACGATAGATCATAATATACTGCTAAACAGGTTGAAAACGTGGGTAGTACTACATGAAACAGTCCTTAAATTGTTCAGTTCCTTCCTGGAGGAAAGGAGTTATTTTGTAACAATTGGAGGTCTTCAATCTCATCGAATGGCAATGACCTATGGTGTGCCTCAAGGGTCAGTTCTTAGATCTATCCTGTTCAGCCTGCATATGTTACCCTTGCGTCAAATACTTCAGAACTTTAATTTTGACTATCATAGCTATGTAGATGACACACAGTTATATCTAGCAGTGTCTCCAGATGACTACAGTTCAGTGGAGGTGTTGTGTCACTGTCTAAAACAAATAAATAATTGGATGAGCCAAAATTGTCTTCAACCACAACAAAACTGAGATAATTGTTTTTTGGCAAGAAAGAAAAGAGGATTGCTGTTAGTAAATACCTGGAGTCACTCTCTTTAAAAAGCAGAGACCAAGTCCGAAACCTTGGTGTACAGTCATATCAAATAAATTACTAAAACTGCCTTCTCCCATCTGAAGAACATATCCAGAGTGAAGGCTTGCATGTGCCAAGCAGACCAGGAGAAGCTCATCCATGGTTTTATCTTAAGTAGACTTGACTGTTGTAATGGTCTTCTGACTGGACTCCCCCAAAAGAGCATTAAACACCTGCAGCTCATTCCGAATGCTGCAGCTCGGGTTCTGACCAGAACAAAGAGGTCAGAGCATATTACTCCAATTCTAAAGTCTTTACACTGGTTTCCAGTCAGCTTTAGAATTTTAAAGTTCTGCTACTGGTCTATAAATCACTAAATGGTTTAGGTCCTGAATACATGAATGAAATGCTAATGGAAATCTACCTTTTTCATAGTCAGGTTCAGTACAGTGGGCCTGAAGAAAACTCAAAAGAAATATATCGAAATATTTTTCTACCATATTTTCCTTGAAAAAGTACAAAATGTCTCTTTTGTAGAAGTTTTTAATTATGCAACCCAAATTAGCTTTACTGCTACAGCGCGCTGTTTCACTGGCATCTGGTAATATGCTCAAATAAATTTTCATGTCAATGCCAATTTGACACCTGACTAATTTTGAACTGAAGAGGCTAAATCGAGGTTGACAGGATGTTGAAGTGATTGGTTGCATATGGGACAGGTTTGTTATCTGCTGTTTTAATTCATGAGCCCTGTCTGTATAATCATAGTATAATAGAATCAGCCTGTGCTTTTAGTAACACATTAACAGGTTTTATGACAACACAAAATGTGAGTGGGATGATGATGTTGATAATGACGATGATGATATCCAGACACAATACCTTTGATGTTGTGCAGAGCTGTCATAATTTGTCACAAGTGCCAGCACGTAAACTTGAACAGTTTTGACAGTGCTACACATGTGTAAACACACACGCACGCATGCTCGTACGCATACACTTGCAGACAGACAAATCATGTAATTTGTCTGATGTGTTCCATTGTGCAGGCATGACGGCGCGATTGTGACGTCGTGCATGTGAAGACAGGGCAGTGACATAGTGAAAAACACAATGAACTAGATGGAGAAAGATATCAGACATTTCTACATGAGACTTTTTCACAAACTTTACATTCAGCCCCACAGTAGTACTCTACTTTGCTTACGTCTTATCAAATAGTCTGAATTCCCTACAGAGAAACAAAAATCACAATGCTTCATCATAGCCAGTACAGAAGCGAAGAGAAACACAATTTTATTGTTAGCATAACAAAACAAATGGCGAATTACTCTTTCAAATAGCTTTCATGTTGGTAGCCCTCAAGACACTGGCCATCTAATAATATTTAGAAACTGTGATATTTAGATATATTTAGAATGATACATACCACATACCACAGGTCATCCATGTGGCCAATAAGCGTGACTATATACGCCTTACTGTCAATATTATGTGCTCTTCTTGGGCAAATTGGAGGGTGTAATGCCCAGTAAACAAATGATGTAAGATTTGATCATTACCCAATGTTGTGCTGAAAATATAGAAAAGTAACAATGCTCCACCAGTACGAAGGATACAGCAGAACCATGCAGATTGGAAATGACTGGGACTCATACTGATTACTTACACTGTTTGAGCCCCCACAACAGCATTTGATAGTAGCGTAATAAATAGTGACGGGGATTTTTTCGAGCACAAGCTGGCCCCTTAGTAACAATTCTGCATTGTTTAAAACAACATAGCCTCGCTGAGTATAGTCTCTAACCACAGTGTAACACGTTCTATCTTCTATCGTCTTTTCATCAGGATGGTGCACCATGTCACAAAGTTCAAATTTTGTCAGTGTTTTTTTTTTTTTTTTTCTCCATACAGTACATGGCAGTAGGTTCACTGCAGTTAAATGACCTGTAGTCTAGACTCACTGCATCTCATTGCTTTTGGAATGTGCTTGGACAAGGGATTGCTTCATTCATGTGCCTCTCACAAACACACACATTTTGTACACTTGTATGACAGTTAAGAATGGTAAAGCATACTTAAAATTGCCAGTACAGATTATAAAGGTTTACGATAGCACCAGTTTGGAATCTGAACAAATCGCAGGTCAACCAGATTCTTAAAATGGACTCAGTTTTACCTTAGAGGTTCCACTGTGTTGATAAGGTGTATGTAATAAAATGTCCAGTGAGTGTATATATTACTGTTCAACCAGTACCTGAGAACTTTGAGTTATAAGATTTTCTGTGCTGGTAATTGGATACGTTAGACGGGAACTTTGTCTTATTAAAAGAAAAGCAATTAGTATGACATATATCTTCCTCCTTCCTCCACGATACAGCGATTCACCCATGCATACATCTTTAAAGGAAAAGTACTGGAAAATTGCTGGCATTACATCCTTGGCCAAAAGCTACCACTTGGACTGTGGTTGAAAAGAGAAAACAGGAGGATATGTGGTTGAAAAGAGAAAACATGATCTCAGTTGAAACAACCCAAGAGAAACACTTCAGAAATTCACATTATTATATCGCTGGTGTTGGGCAGAATCCTCTTATTTCCAAAACAAACCCTTTTTTCAGGAAACCAAAATAACACTGTGTTTGTTGAGCGATTTTCTTGGACGCCACATCGTCCAAAACAGCCATCCATTTTCAACACTTTAGACTGGTGAATAAATTGTAAAAATAACATCCACGTGGGGACTGACTAGTAAAAGGTCATCAATCATTGTTTCCTGACAAATGGCTCAAGACGTCACGTCACTTTTCCTGCACTGATGACTCATATGGAGGACGCGACAACTTTTGACTTCAAACTTCAAAACCTTGAACGGCTGAACACCCGACTGCCCGACACCAGCGACGTTCAGGTGTTTGACCAGACAAAAACCTTTGATCACATAATGATCCTTTTTCATACGGTGGTATACATTTAATTTCTCTTGGAGTAGGATGCATAAAATGTGGTCTGTTGTTGTTTTATTCAAGTTGATACAATTATGTCTCGGAGTGATGTGGATGTGACTGTACATCTTTCATTGAAAGACACCAAATTTCCAGTGCACTGCCAGACAAAAACACTAAACACATCCCACTTATGCTGCTTTATCGTAACATGCACACTGCTAGTTGGACAGTAAACGAGAAATTATTGTCCATTATGGTGATAGGCTTATTGGCGTAATATGACATCTTGTTAAGAATTATTTGGTTCTTGGCTTTATTTATTCAGGGAAAGCGGGAGCCATTTATCAGAAACACAAGTTGTTGGAAGTCTCACCTGTCAAAGAAGCACGGCGACAACATGTCTGTCCTAAAATCACTGAATTTAAATCAGGCTGGTAAAACAATGGTGTGATGTCACGTTGTTTATGCTAAATAAGTGGTCTCATGACAGGGGCAATGAGAGGCTTAGACAAACATAATCATAAACAGTACACATATTGTGTTGAGTTTTGAAGAAATGTCGTTGATTAAAACAAGGAATATCAAAAAATAATGTCATTTTGAGTTCAGACATTGGTTCAAAATGGTCCTACAACAAACCTTGTAGTCTTCCCGTTAGCTTTCGTCCAAATATCCTCCTGGTGAACATATCTATGCTTTGGGTCCTTCCTACTTGACATGCCTCTGATGGTCTCACAGCCCATCATCAACTCTGACACCACGAGGATGAAGGACATTCAATCTGTTAGGCTGTAAACCGATACTGCAAATTGGCCATGATGCTCAAAAGACTGTGAATGCCCAAAAGCATGTGTTAAAACTGAAGTGAAGGATGATTTTAGGGCACTTAGATTTACAACAAGTTTTAGCCTGACTGTGGTAAGAAAAAAGGTGGTTGGAGGAGATGGTTACATTGTTGTGTTTGGGAAATGGGAGGCTGCTGTCACTTCATTCACTTTCGTGCACCAATTAGGCAGAGGCCTCAAATGATGGGCTCCAGCAACATGACAACAACCCCCTTGTACACCTGTAAGGACATTCACTTTTCACTCGCATGTCAAGAAATGGAAAAAATATTCGAACTGTATTTATCACGGGCTGAATAACTAATCATTCATGTGCAATTCACATTCATTCACATTTATGTGTCAATGCAGGACACATTGCACGCTCCCTATTGGGTGGACTGTTGAGAGTTCTCATTCACTAATAAATGTTCTTACTCTGTGCACAAGTTGAGAGTATACGCAAAATTACCGTCAGATTCATGACATATGCGTGCCTTACATGTCTTTCGCACCACTGTGTGTAATTTAGCTGATTCAATCTCAATGACGACCGACCTTGTCCCCGCGAGCTCTAATCTGCATAAACTGCAACCCTATTTCCTTATAAAAGGGCATCACACATCTAAGCCGATGCGGGGAGGTTTATAGTCACAAGAGATGGCCCCAAAACTTTAACTTTCTCAATCTTAATCATCTTTTCAAAAGGATGGTATCATCAGAAAACTTGCTAAACACAGAAACTGCTAACATACTGTATAATAATCACGTTAATAATTTTTATTTAATTCCAAAGTTAAAGAATGTGGCAAAAAACATTCCTATACAAAAAACAACTGAAGAGCCCAAAATGAACAAAGACTAAATAAGTTGTTAAAATACATACTAAGTAATAAATATAGTACAACAAAGAGGCATTTGCAGTTGATAAAAATCGTGAAAAAGTGAATGAAAATGCATATCCCGATGGGAGTTACAGCACAACTAACCATGTCAGTGGCGATGTCTGTGCGAATCAATCAATTGACATCACATTTTGCAGAATCACAGAAAAATATGTAATTCATATAATCATGGGGATTTGAAAGAATAACTGAAGTCTTGGATAAACTAAGAAATGCTAATGGTTCGATCGCAACCGGCTCGAGTGACAACCTCGTACTACACGCAGACCGTTAGCGGCGGATATAAACACACAATGTATATCAGTGTGGTACCTGAACGAGTTCAATGAGCAAAAGTTCATGAACTAGTTCATATTTTGAGTGAACGTGAACTGAATTTAGTTCATTTCTACCTGATGAATGTTATTGAGAATGCGCTCATTCACGTGTCTCTTTTTAACAGTTTTCGAACGAAAGTTCATTTTCATTCAAGAGTGCCAGGTTTTGTTTGGGACTTCCAGGACAAAACCTATCTGGACACTCTATATACGAGCCTACATTACATTTGGGAGGCACGTCGCAGCAGCCTATGTACACGAGGTGCGTTCAGGGACACTGTGTAAATGGAAGTGAATGTATTCTTTGGTTGTTTTGTAATGCAGTACATCACTGTAAAAATGTATTACTAGGAAAGTTATCATCATATCATCAGAATGCTTTAGTAAAAACACTGTGTGGTCACACTGTCATAATATGGAATTTATTTTGTGCTGTAATATAAGTGTGTTCTGAATTTATGTAAACCTCTGTAACCTAGGACTCAAAATGTCACAGTGTAGCAACCTACAGATTATGAGACTGATTAAAAGGTTTGTCGTCATTTCGCCTAAAGTTAAACTTGTAAAATGTGACGTGGTGCCCCTCATAAATATTTACATTTATAACGCTGTAATTTAAAATTACGATAAACCGGAAGTAACGCTTATTACTTTCTGTCATTTGACAAAATCTGTCATTTGGAGCCATTATTAGAACTGACACCTCCCTTTATCAGCCTCGTCACTTTTAGTTTGTCTTTTTAGACACAGGTACACATTCAGCTCTACCAATGTTGCAGACCAGGTCTAAGAATAGGAGAATAGGATGCAATCAATAATGAATCAAGTTGTCGCAGAGCTCAGCTGCCATCAAGCGCTCCACTATCTGTGTAAATCTTTTTTAAAGTGAATGTAATGAGCGGCCAGGGCCGGAAAAAAAAAAATGAGCAATGCGTCTGTCAAGATGTTACAATTTTTCCTCAGCACACCTGAGCCACATCACACATTGTGAACAGACTTTTGTTCCCTGCTTGGGAGCTTGTTGCAGCATGCATTGGTGCACCAGCCTATGAAAAAAAACATTCTATTCGCACGGCTCGACTTTTCTCGCTTTGGTGTCACATCTCATCTGAAAATGAATGGAACGGTATTATCACCTTGTCCTTGTACATTTACTCTTACTCTTGCCTTCAGCATTATCTGGCAGTATCTTGCAAACAAGAGAAGGTAAAGGCAGTGATGATGGAATGAGATGCATGTATTCCATTTACAGTATATGCTGGCCTACATTTCATGGCTAACACCCACATTTATAATAAATGCAAACCTGTGACATTACACATGCGATGTCATACTAAGGTCTCAAGTTATTATTATTTATGCCTGTGTTGAACAGGTGATGGAGTAATTATTAGTGCAAAATGGGTGCCTACGGCCAGAATTCAGTAGTTATGTTATAACAGTGCCTCGATAAGTTGTGTTTTTGTGTGCACAGCTGACTTCCCTGCTGCAGAGGTGATTACCATATGTGGGTATATGAATAGCGGGGTCGTCAGGGACCGCAGCTTGGAGCTTTCATTATTTCTGTATGCCACGTGTGTCTTTCTGCCTGTATTCCTGCATAGAGGGTGGCTCATTAATGCACAAGACAGTTGGGAATGAAACATCGTTATAAAGTGCAAGTGTCTCTGGTCTGGGTAGATGGAAGCATCGATGAGGAGGAGGGAAAGAAAGGTGCAGCAAGAGATTCAGCCAGACAGCGGTGCCTGTTACAGTCACACACCCACATACACGCACAAGCCAGTAATGGCCACCCTGACCAAACAATGCATCTTTCTTCATGTCCACTTGGTCATCTGGTTTCCAAATTTAATTTTAGTGTGGCATTGAATGACTTTACAAGCTTGCGAAAATAAGAGGGGGAAACCAAATGTGCAGCCCTCTTATTTTTAATATGACGCCGGGCCCCCCTCTGCAGTTGGAAAATCCTAAACTCTTCTGGCAAGCTTTTCCACAAGGTTTAGGAGTGTGTTATGGGAATTTATGACCATTTTACCAGAGGCGCATTTGCGAGGTTACACACTGATATTGGACGAGAACGCCTGGCTCTCAGTCTCCACACTAATTGATTCAAAAGTGTTCTATAGGGTTGAGATCAGGATTGTGCAGGCCAGTCAAATTTATCTTTCATCCATGTCTTTATGAACCGTGATTTGTGCACTGATGCACAGTCATGTTGGAACAGGAAGCAGCCATCGCCAAACTGTTCCCACAATGGAAATGTCCAAAAATTAGCCCCTGAGCTCTAGTGAAAGGAACTCTGAATGCTTCAGCATACCAAAAGATTTTGGACAGTCAAACAGTTTGGGGATTACCCCTTCCTGTTCCAACATGTCTGTGCACCATTGCACAAAGCAAGGTCCATAAAGACATGGATGAGAGAATTTTGCATGGATGAACTTTACTGGCCTCTACAGAGTCCTGCCCTCAACCCGATACAACACCTTTGGGTTGATTTCGAGTGGACAGTGAGCCAGGGGTTCTCGTCCAACATCAGTGTGTGACCTCACAAATATGCTCCTGGAAGAATGCGGAAAAATTCCCACTCCTAAACCTTGTTGAAAGCCTTTCCACAAGAAACAGTAAACCAAAAAAGGGTAGACCAACATCATATTAAACCATATTGATTTAGAATGGGGTATCACTTTAAAATCATATGTGAGTCAAGGCAGGTGATCAAATACTTTTGGCAATATAATGTACATCTACCCCACTAGTGCAAATTTGGTTCAATGGAGGTTTCTTCTACTTGCGTTTTGAAATGCAGGAGAAAAAAAAGAAACCACCACGTAGAGTTTTATTGACCCAAATAGCTTTTTTATTTGAAGTGTGGCAAGATAGGGAATAATGATGAATGCACCTTATCTGTATCTTTTTTTCAAAATGTTTTGTAACCAGCATTAAAAATGTTCAACATAAATCTTGAATCTCAGTGGTAACATCAAAAGTCTGCAAATATTTCAAACTCCTTTTTTAAAGCTCTATCATGCCCAAACCATCAAGTGCATTTAATGTGCAGGGAAAGACCCGATGCCCCTTGGGAAAAAAACTAAATGCTTAATACGACCTGTCCCATGAGCATCCAGGAATTTGTCTGTCTGTGGTCATTTATCCATGTGAGTTTTGGGTATGCATCCTTGCCTGCTTTCCTGTGCACTTAATTTCCCTCTGCCAGCATTGAGTGTGCGTGTGCGTGTGCGTGTGTGTGTGTGTGTGTATAAAATTAACCACACGTCCTTAAGTCAGGCAGCAAGAACATCGCAGCTGTTTATCTTTATACGCTAAGCTCCTGTGGTCCTAAACAAACGCTGTAATAATCCCAAGTGCTCAAAGGAAGTGATTTTGTGTTTAACAGAATTATAACGGAAAGCCTTGTGCGGAATGCATAAAGATGCAAGGTGATAATAGAAAGAGAGAAACAACAGAGTTACAAGCGTGAGTAATGCATGACTATGGACAAGCTTTGTCAAAGAAGTGCGAAAAAGGGGAAGGCGCAACGGTCACACTGTCACCTTTTTCATTGGTGTCTTGAGGATTTTTGCGGGTTGGGTAGAGGTCCACTGAGTGCTCAGTGACCAAAAAAAAAAAAAAAAGCTGAGCAGTCAAAATGTAAACGCAGTGGGCTGTGTGATCAAATATGACGTGTAGAGGTAAGGGAACGGGTGCTGAGAAGAGAGGCTGATGGACGACATCACAAAAAAACATATAACAGACAAAAGAAGGCAAAGGAAAGAACAGCAACGATGGGGCTCGTGTGATGTGATGATATGATGAGGAAAAAAGAAACATTCCAAACATGCATCTATTTCCTGTACAGCTTATTCTCATTAGGTTGGTGGGTCAGCATTTATGAAAAGTTTCAAAATAAATAAATATGCAAACGGATGCATACCTGTTGTTGTGCTTTGCTTTTATTTGAAAATGTTTTATGTATTTTAAAATGATATCCAATAATTGAGCTGTTTTGTCAGCCACTGCTTGTTGCAGATACATTTCATATTCAGAGTAAAATATTTTGCAACTATAACCTGAGTCACTACTCAGCGTCTGGGACAATCATGCTCTCAACCAGTGATATTTACATAAACTATGAATTGCTTTATATTTAATATACAGTCTATAATACTCAGTAAAGGAGATTTATTTTTAATCTTAATGAGGCTTTCCTGGTTAAAACATTTCCATTTCTGAGTTGACAAGTCTGTCGTAACCCGAGCTAGCTATGAGGTCTCCGAGGTCCAGACTTTACTTATTTTTGGCCTCAAGGTCATGGGGTACACTTGGAACGGTCACCATCAATCGCAGGGCACTTAAAGACAAACAAACATCCACACCAACATTAACGCCGAGGGACAATTTAGAGTCTTGAACAAAACAAACTCCACAAGGGACAGAAAAAGTTCAGATTGGAACCCCAAACCTCAGAAAGGTGAGGCAGACCTGCTAACCATTTGGCCACTGTGCAGGCGACATTATGATGGACTCATTTCCAACGACGGTGGCCCAGAAGGATCAAATAAGGTTCAAGGGAGTTCTACAAGTCTACTGGTGAGAGAGAACAAAAAAAAAAAAAATCCATGACTCGCTCCAGGCGCTGGCAACCCACACTGCGCCACTGCTATGATTCATTTGCTGAGGTCTTAAAAGTGAATGGCTTCACCAGGTCAGAACCAGCAGAAGATCATGAGGGAAGCTTTACAACGTCAACTCTGATTTGTCTACGTGTGGCTCCTTCATGAGTCGTATATTGTTGTTGTTTATTTATGTACAGTTAAATGCAATACTACTGTCAGCATCAAGGCTCCGAACAAACTACACGGAGATGTGAAATTTCTTTATTAACCGGTGATGATAATGCTACTCTGTTAATGTGTCAAATACCTACTGTACTTATTTAATAAAGTGCAAACAATGTGGTTATCAGATGGAGAGTTGCAAGTACATGACAGCAAAATATTACAGAAGGCGACTCTCTGTCCACTGCTCTGATACGCTGCATGCACACCCTGATGCCAGACTCATCACACACACACCTCTGCTTTTTGTTACTGTTAGTCTCCTTTCACAATTCATTGCGTAAAGTTGCTCTGATTCTCACCTGCTCTGCTGTGTCAGAGAAAAGGAAGAAAGCTCAACCTAACTCCTTCAGAAAGCTAGCAGTGCTGTCATGTCGTCCCCCGACGCCCAACCAAAACACACACACGCACACACAAACACAGAAACACAAACACGAGCCCTGCAGGGAGTGTCAAATGACTTTCTGGATGAAAACTCAGTAAGACATTTGAATTCAGGAGCTGTTGCAGTGGCGTATGCCCTGCTGCAACATTGTGTACGCTATGAATAGTCAGTAAAATGTCTCATGGATGATAGTGCCGGAATCTAATGAACGCATCACGTTTTTGGACTATGAGAAGAAGCAAAAGTATGTGCAGAAAACATGAAAACTCTACACAAAAACGCTTGATTCTGGAACCTGTTAACCTAATTTCGTTAGCCTAATAGCATAATTGCCGAAGTAATATTTAACGGAACTTCCATCCAGCCATCCATTTTCCGAACCACTTCACTAGGGTCGTGGGTGTTTACGCCATTTGCACTCACATTCACACCGACGGACAATTTAGAGTCTTCAATTGTTGCCTGTTTATTTTTTTTTTTCCATGCATCTTTTTGGAATGTGGGAGGAAACCGGAGTACCGAGAGAAAACCCACACGGGCCACAGGGAGAACATGTAAAACTCCACACAGGCGAGGCTAACCAGTCGGCTACCGTGCCGCCTAACGTAACTTATATCGATAAAAAAATATCAATGTGCTTGCTACAAATTGTGGTTTTTTTCTACGACTGTCTGTCGATTCTCAGTCATCCTGGGCAAGGCAATCAGTTAAGGTTGAATTGAGGCAACTGGACTCTTCTTGGCTTACAATTTGCAATCTCCTGTCCAGCAGCCATGGGAGAGTACAATTGCGTTCATGCATGCTTTTAAGTGTTTGATGAGCGAGAACATTTTTATTTAATACAGATTAATGATTTAATTATGGAATTCATGTGAGCATTTCCATAATGTCACAATAATCTTCTACTTTACTTTTTGTGTCTGTGTGCCTTTGTTCCTGCCATCTGTCCCTGTCCTTTCTGTGCTGGTGCAGAGGTCCCAAGTTGCCAAGAAAAGCAATTTTTTTTTTCTGGGGGACGGTGCAGCCTGGCAATAAATGGCTGCAGAAATATGATTGTGACCAGAAAAAAAAAAAGTGATTCTGTGAGTGATTCTGTAGCAATTGCAATTGCATTGTATGTTCAACAAATCAAGCATATCAGATGGTACAAGCAGATCAACTCAACTGAACGCAATTACTGTAGGACGACTGTAATTTCCCCTCTACAGTATGTAGCATACCTAAGTGGTTGGTGCCCTGCTATTTTACCACAAGACAATAATTATTCTCAACAGTTGTAAGACGATGGCGTTATGATTTGGAGATGTACTCTGTTGTCAAAGACATGGAGTTGTGTTTTTGATAAGGTGGTAAATGACTGTATTGCCAGCTGCAGAGATGCAACATCAGGGACAAGAACAAGTGAAGCTATTTTGAGCTTGCCTGACATTTCACATCAGTACATGCTCAGGTCACAACAAAGACTGTTAGTGGCTTCAAAGCCATTAAAAATGGTGCATTGATCATATCATTCAGTTTGCCATGGGTATTGTGTTTGGTGCATATTAAATGCCACTGGAACATACACTATATTTCCCCATCATACAACCAACCACTGTCAGGTTTCAGATAGTTGCCATGCAAAGGTTTGTCATCATCTGGCTGACCAAATGCTCCTTACTCAGTCACACTACAAAACCTAGTTACAGTCAAATCTTTATTGTGTTCTGCTAGTAATGTATCTGACAATGATCTGATTTTTATTTTGCCAGGCAGGACAACATTTCAACAGAGTAGAGCTTATGTAACTGACCCTGTGCCAAATGAGTGTGATTTTTTTTTTTTTTATTAGCGCTGGGAAATTTAGTGGACATGCCACAATGAAAATATTAGCCATAACAGTAGCTAGGGTAATGGGAAGAGACTAGTTCATATTAGTTTGTCATCAAGTTAACCCCTTTTTCTACACGAAAATTTGCTCGAGCTCAATTTCCACTACATTTTATTTACATAATACCACAATTCAGTAGTGTGCAAAAGTGTGATTCTGTCTGGGGCACAAACCGCTTTTGGCAATTAATCAGGGTGATGGCGTGTGGGGGGGGGGGGTGGTCCAATCAAGGACCACGCAGGGCATGTCACACGATCCGGAAAACCCTCCAAAAAATCTCACACGTAAGATTAGGGCTGTACGATTATGGCCCAAATAATAATCAAAATAATTTTTTTTATCAGTATGGTAATCAGGATGATTAGTCACGCTTATTCTTTATGTTCAGGAAAAATCTATTTTTATTGCACTACTTTTTAAGGAACAATATGTAACAGTTTTTAGTGCAAAATGAATATTTAAATGAGAATAAATTCTAGGTAATAATAAAAAATAAATGTACCTCAAAAAAAGTCTACTTTACCAAGGGTGAACTTAATAAATGTGCTATTACAAAGTGCAATCACGAATTGGAACTTAATGGAAGCAAATACAGTTAATGCATAAAACGCAATAACATTAGACGGCAAGCACCAACTTTCCATTTGAAAATCCCCGTCGTCAATATTGTGAATTGTCAAGAACGGTCACGTCTCCGTTGTTCTGCTTGACCGTTGGTCAGTTGCGCTCGGTCACAAACTCCAAAGAACTCGACAGTTGTGATTTCCTTCTCCATTTACTTTTGCCGTTTTTTCATTGCAGTCAGACCAGCCGAAAAGTTGAAGTCAAGGCAGCCACTACAATGACTGTTAATAGTGTCTTACCGTGACACGCCGCCTCTTCACCAACGTGCTGCGAGGGCCAACTTTAAAATAAAAGCAACCCTGCCGATTGTGTGGGGCCCATGAAGGCAACTGTGTGTGTGCGCGCACAGTCTACAATGAACCTTAGTATTGTCCTCTTCAGAGAAACTCGAAGTAGTGACAGCTTGAGTATGCCAATCCCTCGTCCCCGTCCATTGCGTTTGCGCCGCTGGCTGCTCGGGTACACTTGAGTTGACTGACTATGTGCTGAAAACGTGCAATACGTCACGTGACGTCATTGCCCCAGACGGCTCCGTTTGCAAATATTTCGCCTTCTTTCGATATTGTAGTTAGCCGTTGTGTGCATTTTAGTTTGGGATAGTTAAGAATATAGTATGTTTCCTTTGTTTCATTAGTCATTACTAAAACAAAGTCTGAAAATTGGTCTACACGTATGACATGCAAGTATTGAATCAAGTGTCTTGGTTATTGACTTTCCTCATGTTCCCAACCAGTGTAGTTTGGTAATGATAACCATCTGTTGTCTAAGCAAACATAGCATGTTTTAATATCTACATATTATTTAGCTCTGGATCTCGTAACCAAAAAAGTATTGGCACATATATCAAAGAAACTGTAATCTGACTACTCTTATAGAAAAAGTAACGCGTTAGATTACATATGACGTCACCGGACTGCATTTTTTTGAGTAACGCGTTACCGGCATCACTGTTGGCCTGGTAAAAAAATATAATCTTTGCAAATGTAATAATTGAGCCCATAGCGTAATATTGTACTAATATCCCGTTATTTAACTTTTTTGTTTTGGATGTAACTGTAAAAGTGCATACTTTCTCTGTCTCTCTCGCTCTCCCTCTCTCCATGTGTTTGTCTATTCAACTTGATGGTTATAATGTCGTTGACCGCTCCTCTTATAGAAGCCCATACCGTAATAACGGCCCATAACATAACACATTTGCACTTTTTAAAATGTATCAATGTAGTATAACGTTATGGACTCAGTTATTTATTTATTTATTTTTTTACCAATGGGAAGAATAAAGAAAAATAAAGCATTTGTAGCTGATATTAACGAAGGTGCCAATGTGTCTACTGCAACTGTTGCTGCTGATGTCAGTCCCTTCTGAGAGAATCTTCTCCAAAACGGGGCAGATCATTTTGACAGAAGAAACTGGATCGGCTCCTCCAAACCAACTACTACTAGGAGAATAAAGTTGTAAAAATAGAAGTAAATAAATAAATGAAAGAAATAAATACATTCTCGTGTACTGGCTCTTTACTTAGATGAATCAAGTTGACTATAGCATGTTTTATATAATTTACTGTTGGCTGATTCTTGATAACCAACCAGTCAATAAGGAGCTGACAAAATATTCAAGGTGATCCAGGCTCGAATTAAGTCAAAAGAGGATTTTCCGCCAAGTGTTTGAGACTTTTGTCAACTGAAGACTGCGCTTCAGTGATGGAACTAATTGAAACACTTTAAAATAATTGCACTGTGGAGATTTGTGAAGATTACTGACATCCGTTCCTCTAAAATGAGACTGACGAACCAAGGGAGTTATAATAAAGCAGCTTTTTGATACTGTATATTAAAATTAAAAAATATATATCACAGCATTCCATTGGCAGTCAGATTCCATGCCAAATGAGATCAGCTTTTATTGGCTCACTAACAGCTGGAAGAAGCGCCATAAGCTTTTAGCTCCTTGATGGTTTTTATTTTAACTTTCCAAAAACCATGTTGTACTTTATGCTATTGTCATTATTTTTATGGATCATTTGAGCTTCTCAAGTATTCGTAGAAACAAGCCAATGCAAAAAGGTGCAAAAAGTGACTCACTTATTCACTATGGAACTATTGTCTACTTCTGTGAAAGTGCCATGCAAAATGTTAAGAACAACAACAATCAAAACTTGCTTTTATCTCGAAGCATTTCAATTGTGGGCGTGCATGTGTGCGTGCATGCGTGTGAGTGTGCGTGCGTGCGAGTGTGTGTGTGTGTGTGTGCGTGCGAATTGCTCAGAGGTTATTAGTACTCTATATTGTATGCTATAAAAGGAGTTGCGATCTGATATGATCACGGATTATATATGTCATGCAAGAGCAAGAAATATTCTTTGAAAATCTGTGTTGCAGGTACTGTACTTGTTTCTGTGCATAAAGAAGCATTTGCAACTCCATCATGCATATTAAAAACCGTTCCACAGCTGAAGCTTCCCAAGAGTGACAGAGTTCTAGTATTGGGCCACATGATTGCGCTCTTGGTTTTCACACGCTGACATTGCAGACGATTTAGCCACCAGAGGAATAATACAGGGATTGTACTGAGACATAGATGACCTGATTTCAGGCCTCTCTGCAGAAAAACATCTGGAACTCAGGAATCCGTGAATGAATTTAATTCCATATTTCAGATTTTTACCGAGGCATCATGGAGCCAATATAACATCCCAAATTCTAGAAAAAACTGTGTCAAAATATCGGAGCTTGAAGGAAAAGTGTCTGGGTCGACGACATGATTTTCCCTTTTTGTCCCGAAAATGCGCTGAAATTCTCCTATACTGCTAACCTAACTGGGCTTGGGGGTCCGTGTTCACGTGGTTGAAGCTGTAACCATAGTTGTGCTCACTCCGCTTGCTGTAGAAATAATAATCCATCCATCCATCCATTTTCTACACCGCTTATCCTCACTTGGGTCGCGGGCGTGCTGCAGCCTATCCCAGCTATCTTTGGTAGAGAGGCGGGGTACACCCAGAACTGGCCACCAGCCAATCACAGGGCACAGATAAACAAACAACCATTCACACTCACATTCACACCTACGGGCAATTTAGAGTCTTTGATTAACCTACCCTGCCCTGCATGTTTTTGGGATGTGTGAGAAAACCCACGCAGGCACGGGGAGAACATGGAACACAGGCAAGGCCGGATTTGAACCCAGGTCCTCAGAACTGTGAGGCAGATGTGCTAACCAGTCGTCCACTGTGCCGCCTCATAATAATAATAATAATTAATAATAAACTAATGAGTGACATTGTACAGTATACCTAATGTACTTGCCTTTGTGGAAGACTGAAAACCATGATAACAGTATTTTTCGTTTCCAGACATCTGGTGTCCCGACTCCAACTGTTCTTCAACGGCTGGAAGCCACTTTTCCCTCCTGGTAGAAAACACATACGTGCTGAATGTTCCAATTTCTGTCCAGTCAACTTGAGGACTGGACAGAGACATTTTCACGTGGTGCACCACAGTTATCATTCACATATTTGAACTAAAGTTTTTATCCGTTTCTTATCTAACCCACAAGAGCCAGTGTGCAGCAAATGAAATGTCTGGGGAAACCGTGTTTACTTCCATTTATGTACGTTTTTCCCAGGTGGGTTGGTGGATTAATATCATGACTTGTAAAACGTTCTCATTTGCGTAAATACTGTACATATTAAACAATATTTAAAGACCTGAGATTTAAGTAGGATTAATAATGTTTTCTATGCACATTTTTAAATCACCAGCAGTAAGTCTTGCACACTGTGATGTGAAGTACAATAAGTTATTACCCGAGTTATTAATGAGCATTTTTCTATTTGTTCAAATTCAAGTTTTTCACAAGCTGCGAAGTAATGCACTGAAATACATGTGAATGTAATGTAGAATGGAACTTTTCAAGATACTTGTCTTTGCAGTTGGGGGACCAGTTGACTTTGCCTGAAGCAGCTTTAGGAAAACATACTCAAAGTGTGAAAACAAGCACAATCTCTATTGGGATGACAGAGAGCCAGCAGATAAATAACCCAATTTATAAATCCACATGGATCTACTCTGTGCATGTAGGAAAGATAAATAAATGGTGGAAGCCACAATAGGATTCATGAAGAAATAAGAGGATGATGATGGAGACCAAAATGAGAAGAGCTTGTGACATCATTTAGGTCAAGTACAGCAAAAGGAAAGAGACCATAAATGCAAATATAGTTTCAAATGTAGTGCCGTTTATTGTCCTGACCTAAGTTAGTTAATAGATCTTAAATACAGTTGGAGGGAATAAATTAACTTTTAGTGTCTTCATCATTCGTCACTGGAATGAACATCAGCAGCGCGCCAACCTGCCCCTCGAGATAATGGGTCATCCATCCATATTCAGGCCGTGTCATCAGGACAACGACGATACTCTATAATCTTGTTCATAGACTATGATCATGCCAGTGGGGACAAAGACAAAGTGGCAGCCAGAGGCAATCTCAAATGACAAGAAGCCATGAAAAATAATACAAGAGAGTGGTATCAGTGAGAAAATTGACCACAGACAAACTTAACAATTATTTGTGTACGTGTAACGGATGCCAACTCGCTGGGTTGGAACCTCGGGCTGGACCGCACCGGATGATCACGTTGGTGCCATGACCGAGATTGGGAGTGAGGTTTTCGGGGCGCTCTGCAGACGTACATCATATGAACCTCACTCTTTGAAAGTCTGAAGAGTTACACTGGCCAGTAGCAGCCTGGGCTTCTCGCGCACTTTGCTCTCATTCTCAACCTGGGCAACGTTGGTCACATTGGTACAAGCCTTGGGCAGAATGTCACATATGTCTGATTTGAAGGGGGAAAAAAATGTTTCCCTTTACATAGAAACAGGTGGTTGCACTTGCGTGAGCAAATGTATGATAAAAATCAATTATAAAAACAAAGTGACTTCCGTGTAGCTGGCATGATACCATTAATGATCTACTGGTGACCAGCCCAGAGTGTAGTCTGGATGGATGGATGGACGTAAAGTAAGCTTTGATCAAAATGAAACTTGTCACTGTTTTAATCAGTCTATATGTTACAATTTTGCAACCACTTTGCTGGTGTGGATTGGCAGAGCACCTCCAAATTAGGCAGAGCAGAGGCAACCTCATGAACCACGTATCATGGGCGCAGATCCTAAAATGATTACATTTGAATTCATCATTCAAGGTTTATGTTTTTGATAACATCGGGAAAAAGAGAATGGCAGATCTCAGGGCATCGGATCGATGGCAACTGGACTGTTCTGGTTGTTTTAGAAGATGTTTTGCCTCTTATCCGAGCAGGCTTCATCAGTTCTTGCAACAAGGTTTCCTCCTACATCCCCAAAACATGCATGGTAGGTGAATTAAGAACTCTAAATTGCCCGTAGGTATGAATGTGAGTGAGAGTGGTTGTTTGTTTATCTGTGCTCTGCGATTGGCTGGCGACCAGTTCAGGGTGTGCCCCACCTCTCGGCCGGAGTCAGCTGGGATTGGCGGTACGTAAGATGAATGAACGAATAAATAAATAAACAGTATAAAATGTATTTTTATTAGCTGCTACTTCTAATCACAAGAATAAGGATATTCTTGAAATATTAAAAATGTATGGATCAAAGAGGAAAGCGTGTGGAAAGTTATTTTCTTTGAGTGACGAGTAAAACTCGAGCAATGGGACTGACTTAAAGTGTGTGTCAGACTGCATGTCATTGAGTTCCATCTAAACGTCACCAGCTGCATTATACACATTGCAAGTGAATGGAGATGAAACTATGTTCATGTCACTCTCAACTGTTTTTAAGTCTTGAAATTGCCTTAAAAACTCAAAAGCAGTGATTATTCCATGGATGACTACTTGTGAGGATGCTCAGATGATAGTGTGGCTTCCTTCAGTGTTGGCAAGTGAGTGAGAATGTTGTCTCTTATTTGGCTTGAGAGAAGCAGCAACTTTCTCATGAAAGCCTTCATTGCAGTGTGAGTTTGTTCATTTCAGCAGTCACATCAACCTCAAAACGAAGGTCATTTTGCATTTGCCTCTGTGAAGATGGCGCTTCCTGTTGTTGTCCCTTGCATTGACTGCATGCAATACGAACACTCCTGAATAAAATTTCCGTCAGAAAATGATTTACATTTTGGGGTGACTTCGTGAGATATGACGTAACTTGTCTTGACTGCTGCTTCTCTAAACCCTTTTTAGAGTCCCTGCCTTTTTTTTGCAGCTAGCCTCCGACTCCTTTACGTGCTCTCCAACAGTCAAATTCTTGTATATTTCCTCCAGCCACCGATTGTAATAGCCACAGTACACGTACATGCCACATAACTTATATTGTATTATCTATGGAGCAAATTGAATGAGATGTGCAGCGAGTGAAATGAATTCATAAATACTGCAGCTGCTGAGACTCTACTGAAGGTGGTGCATAGTTGCACAGCCTGGTCTTAGGGGATTTCAATAAGGTTCCACATGCAAAATGACACACAATATAAGTTGGAAAAAAAAATAATATTTTGGGTGTTTTTCTTTATTTTATTACGAAAGTCCTATGTCAAACAATCAATTCGGAAATCATAAAAAGCTGCAAGCTGTAACACTCACAAAGATGCCATAGACACGCAATGCTAAAACTGTTGAATGTTGTCAAACAAACTCTTTATCTTTCCCTACTTCAAAGTGATTAGGGTTAAGATATTGTGGCATATTATTCTCATAGCATTCAGTAATTTTACAGTCGTACTGCATTGTTAATAAATGCATATCATGAAAATCTAATTCCGTAACACCCTAATCAATTTGAAATAATGTTTTATTTCAAAGTCAATGCATCCATCCTTTTTCTGAACCGTTTATCCTAACAAGGGTGCTGTCGCCTACCTCAGCGGATTCTTCATGTGATGGTGCTTTAATTGAAATTGGTGTGCAATCTATAGCTCCAATATGTCTGGGAGACCCTTGTTTAATTTTGACTTGTTGGTGACGTCTTTATGGCAACTGGATATAAATTCCCATATCAACCCTGTTAGTGAAGGATCATGCAATCTGAGGTGAGGTGAGGCTGTCCACTGCCGCGCTTCATATCGCTCTTGTGTTTGAAAAGGAAATATGCAAATCCAGCAATTTTACTGCGAAATCATGGACATTATTGGATTCAGATAGAAAATGAATAAATCAACCAATAAAGCACGGACCAGAGAACGAAAATTGAAAAGAATGTTATCTCATTATTATTAGTTTCTTGTCGTTGTTTTTTTTTACTCTTCAATGCAGGTAAGGATCACCCTCCCCTTATCGCATGTCGATGTGGGAGGAGTACAGTTAACAAAAGTGTTTTTTCATATGGTGTCTCTTTAGCGCAGATTTTCACCTATTGCGGGTGGGTCTGGAACATATTCCCTGCAATAAATGGTTGGCTCTTTACACATACTGTATACAGTGCAAATATATATACTGTATATATCGATACTAATCTTGAATGATGTTACAAAATGTCTAAATGTAATCTTCGAATATTCGATGGTGATTACAAGAGTTTGCTTTGTGACACACTAAATGACGCAAACGCATACAAACGTTCTGACAGCTTGGCAAGACCAGTAGGAGGATGTAACCACCGGAGGCTCTACTACTCAAAAGTGTGGGCCTTGTGTTAGATCATCAGTGCACATGCTATGTAAACATGACGTCTTTGTTTCAAATCCAAAGACCTTCCGCTAACTTCCTGCTGCTGCTCTTCTTTCTCTCGTCGCATGTCTCCCACAGTGATGAAGAGTGTCAGGACCAGCACTGTGTACCTCGTCATCCCAAAAGATTGACTCTTAAATTAAGCCAAATGTCAGCAGCCAACAGTGATAACTGCATTGTTTTGTTTTTGTTTGTTTTTTTCCCTTCAGAACCTCAATGAGGGATGACGGATACTCACTACTATTTGTTGTCCTGCAATCAAACATGGGACCACAAGCACTTGAGCTGTTGATGTTAAAGCAATGTGACAGCCTCCGTTTAAGGGAGTGTCTTGATTGCAGGGCTGTGCAACCTTATATATATGTGTGTGTGTGTGTGTGTGTGCGTGTCTGTGAGGGTTTCTCATTATAATGCACGACAGTCAGCACCGATGTGTATGACAAAACACAAAACGCATCAACATGAAATATCACAAGTGAGCCTTCACGCCAATGATGTTCGATCCCAACAACAAGTATACCGGAAAACTTCGGAATTCTAATGTTGCTCAATGTTTTTTTCCAATCAGACTTCCATTTGCAACATTTATAAAACAGCAGCCAGAGCTGCTTAACAAAACCCACAACCTCCTATGTGCTTTAACTACACGTGTATGTATAGACAGTTGTGCCTTGATATACGAGTTTAATTTATTGCGTGACCACGCCGTAATCCAAAACACTCCTCTCCTATCTCAAATACTTTCCTCATCAAAATGAATGTCACTCCCATTAATCCGTTCCAGCCTCGCAAGAACACGACAAAAATGTTTGTAATGTGTTTATAGAGCTCTATAATCTTGTGCATTATAAAAACATACAGGAATAACATAATTAATTAAAATGTAAAGAAATTTAAAGTTTTTGGATCATTTTTTTTGCTTCAGTTTAATGGACATTATGCTACTCCTTCTGGTGTGTGCTACCTGGGGGCGGTGTAATACATATGGAGATGGTCTCCGCTCCTCAGTACGACAGAAATATGTGATTTTTTGCAGAGGATAAAGAATATATGCCTGTGAATATCATTATACTACCCATCAATACGTACATGTTGCTCCACCCTTTGTGTTCAAATATCTGTTGCTTACAGCGTTATAAAACCAAAACATACATTCTATTCGTGAGCCCATCTGCGGCGTTTCCCATTATGTGTTAACATTAGTCTCGCGGACTTTAAGGCAGAGTTAAGTGGTAGTTTTAAATAAACAATATGTAAATCTCTTGTTTAGTTTGACAGTAAACCTCAACTGGGAGTGCCAATAAAGTGCTTGAAGTCTCTCCAACAACTTGGTGGGGGGAAAAAAACATCTTGGCATCCATATTATTTCTTCGTGTTTAAATGTATGCAATACTCTTATGTTTTTTTTTGGGGGGGGGGGGGGCACAGCTCAAGATATTTGCTTCGCTCTGATAGCCTGTAAACAGTTTATTCTCTCTTTCCTCCAACTGTCATGCTCACAACTTCCTATGTGCTAACACACACACACACACACACACATAGAAACACACAAACACAAGCTGAGACAGTCTGTAGAAATCTGAGGAATGAACAGAAGCTTCACGATGTGTATTCATCTGCTGTGGCCTGTGTGACACCTCTTCTCCACATGCAGTTTGACATCGCGCTGATGCACGCACGCAAGGACACACGCACATACACGTATTCTGTATTTACTTAGCACATACAAACACCTACATCCAACGTAATAAATGTTCTATATTCCTAATAAGAATCTTGGGACTCTTCTGTGCAATTATATTGAGCCTGAATCTTAAGCGCCACCCTCTTGACTTGTGTGAGTGGACATTGATCTCAACACCACTCAGTTTTAATTACAAGCGAGCCACTGCAGGGACGCTGGAGAGGCTTCTCAGTCAATCAACATGGCATCCCCCCCCCCCCCCCCCCCAGAAAACAGCAAATTAAGTCTTCTACTTTACAGGAATGACTTTTAGTCTGCTTTTTTTCTTGTTTGTCACGTGTCATGAAAAGTCAGCATTAACATATTTTTAAGGAGTCTGAATTAAGATTTTATTGTGACCAATGTTTATTTCCTGGTGTTTCACTAATCCACAACATCTGCAGACCAGATACAGCATCTGTAAAGCTGAAGTGGATTTCGGATTTCGGGGAGATTCATTCCATGTGGGACAAACCCAACCGAGTAGTGTCCAGAAAAATATGATAAGAAAGGAGAGATAGCGAGATGACGCTATAATAGAATTTAGAGTACTCTACTGTAATATATATTATATTGCAATGTAAAATAATTTGCCAATTAAGTAGTGTTGTTACTTACAACAGAAATAATACAATTATTTGAAGTTATCATAAAAGTGCATTCATACAAACAAAGGACCTCCCCCCATTATAAATGCCTTTACTTAATAGACACATCACCTACTGTAAGTAAACACCCCCAGATACTATATGACAGAAAAATGAATTCTTGTGCAATGTGCATATCTATTACTGTACTGTATATTATCATACATAGTTCAATCTGTCCACATTTGAAAATGTTCTACGAATAGTTATAGCAATATATTATATCGTACATAGTACTGTGAATTTAAGGAATACCGGTAACTCTTTTTTGGCGATGTTAAATGTGATGTACTGTATATGTGATTTCTTTGTTGGATTAATTATTAAATGTGTATGTTTTCATTAATTTTTGTCACTTTTTACTGTTTTCTTAATAATTACAACCTTTGTTTGAATCGCACATCACTGAAACGCTTAAATATACAGCCAATTTCTTAAAAAGATGCCATAAAATACAAAGAAAAGCAATGAATTTAGGTACTCCCATCTGAAGAACAATCCCATCTCAGTGCAGCGTGTGAGATGGTTGTACTTTCACACAGACAAAAGTAAAAGTAAACCAGCAAAGTTCCATCCAAACTTGCACCCATTCTCTCTACTTAATGTACCAGTAACCGTACCTTTCTGCGCAGTGGTGATGCCCATGGACGGCTGCCCCAGACTGGCCTTCGGCTCCCACTTGCCCTCATCTGGGTGATAAACTTCCACTGAAGCCAACGGGGTCTGCAGCTGATTCATGCCTCCCAGGACCATAACCTGCCCCCCCAGCGACACGCCCGCAGCGCCCGCCCTCGCCGTGGGCAGTGGCGGCAGCTGGCTCCACGTCTGGCTCTCCACATCCAGGACCTCCACGCTGTCCAGGGGCATGCCGGTCTCACTGCAGCCCCCCAGCACGTAGAGCAGGCCTTCATTGTAGATGGGGGTGCAGTAGACTCGGCGCTGGCACATGGGGGGGGACTGCTCCCAGTACAAGGACTTGACAGGACTCACCGCCATCTCCTGCACGGGCATCTCTCCGGGATCGAGAGGAAGGGGGACACCATCACAGACCGGGCTGGGGAGGAAGGATGTAGGGAATGGGAACGGGTTGGGAAAAATGAAAGCACAACTGAAAACAAAACACATCTACAATGGCACTTTGTCATGCACTGACCTCCACCAAGGCCCACCTACCCCGCCTGGTTCGTGTCACTGATGAATCATGCTGTGCCAGCCCATACTGTACCACTCCATTACTGTGTAGGTGGTGGTATTGCATTTTTTTTTTTTTTTTTTTTTTTTTTTTTTTAACCGCAGCTCCATCTGCTGGATCAGGTGTGTCACGGTGCCACTTGGAGCTAATGCAAGCAAACTGAAGAAGGATAACGCTATCCTGCTAATTAACTGAAACTTTTGAATTTTAGAATAATTCTGCCAAATGAAGTTGTGGTATAATTCTTAAAATAAAGTTTTATCTTAATCTTGCTAACTCGAAGAGCAAACGCGTTTTAGCATAATCCTGCTAACCGATTATGAGGTTTGATAAATAGTAGTGAGTGTACAGTTTGCATAATGTTTAAATGTTAATTAACAAAAGTGAGTGAGCCAAAAGATGGCGCCAAAGCAATACTTTTATATTGGACAGGCCTTTGGCCTGAGCACAAAAAGAGAAAATAAGTGAGTTTTTCAGCAAATAAAAGAGCATGGGTTAAAAATAAATCAGCAAATAAGTGAATTTGCGAGCCACGAATTGCACATATGCGGGGGAACACTATACTTAAATAATTGGTTGTCAATATTTTAAATGACCTCTGATTTCAAATTCTATTTGTTATACGCTTACACATTTATGTTTTTTTTAGTCATGGTGACCATCGATTGGAAACCCTAACTAAGACGTGGACCATGATGAATATTAGTTTGACACCCTGGTGAAGAACATTTACTTGTTTTGCCTCTATTTCACTAGTATAGCTAACAAAGATACATTATTTGTATTAAATAAATAATTTTCAGACCAATTAAGTGACACTGGATAATTTTCCACAGCACACCTGATAATCTCTCACGGCACACTAATGTGTCACGGCACTGGTTGGGAATCACTGAACTACATTACCAATAAAGAGTATTTAAAACATAATAGTTTGAGTTGAGTTACAAGGTGATAAGCAAATGCACACATTTTCATCCAAGAGATGAAATGTAGGATAGAAAGAGGGTTGTGGAGGAGAGAATGGAGGAGGTTAAAAAAAAAAAAAGGTGTTTGATGTGAAACTCACCCCTCTCCCAGATGTCACACCTCCCCCTATATAAATGTTTTATTCATCCGGCTGTTGGTTTGTGAGCAGCAAAGCCATCTGCCCTTCACGTATTCTTTTTTTCCCCTTTTCTCTGGATCTGTCCTTCCCTCAGTCTGTCCTTGCTAAGAGCCTATTTGGACTTGAATGTATTCCTCAGAAATATCTTCTGGTTTAACTACAAATCCCACAAAAAGCTCAAGCGGCAACAAATCTTTAAAAAAAATAAAAATAAAAAAAAAAAGGAAGCAGGGAGGGTATATGATCCAAAGTCTAAAAAGAAAACTTCACAAGAGCAACTAAAAGACTTCCCTGGACGTCCAAAAATCTTTTCATGCCTTAATTAGGCAACATCTCCATATCCCAGAGGAATATTCTCTGACTCATAGGAGCACATGCACGCAAGCGCTTTGGAGAAGGTTCCTCTGTGAGGCCCAGCCTGCAAGAACACACAGAAACATGGTTTAAATGATGAGTCATAGTATAGATTGAAGAATATTGTCAAAATAATTTCAATAAATAATCCCATGATAGCTCTGAAGTCTGCATGAAAGAATGGTGGGTGTGTTTTCACTGAATGCAAATGGATCACCAAATTCACAAATGCAAATGACCTCAAGACATCAGACACTCCTGATCATCCTCACGTGGATACGGTTACTAAGGCAACATAGCAACCATTGTTCACGTGTTGTGTTTGGGCCACTTGAGATATTTACAAGATTCAGCTGAGCTGTTTTTCAAAACAGTTTAAGCAATATGTCCCCAATAAGAGAGATTTGCGGGTTTATCTTCCATCCATCTTAAAACGTCAGCTTGAACAGTGTTTTGACAAGTAGCTTTCCTCACCCACATGTTGCATCCATGTCAAAGGCATGTATGAAATTGTAACTGGTGACTGGACAGTACAGACCAAATTGATTATTTGATGGTATGGTGCCCACGGTGTTTTATCTTTAAAAGTGATATGTCACAAATTGTCAAATATTGAAAATGACACTGAGCAGAGGAGACAGGTGCAGATGAGTGAAGAGAGCTTGGGGAAAAAGCACAAATCCTGCTTGCTCTGTGGTCCCCACATAGCTGTCAAGTCGCTTTGTAGAGTGGGCGTGACTTTGGGAAAGTTACAAGAATGAAATGAATGCCTCCTCATTCCAGTGTTTAGCAGACGTGTAGGGGAGGCGGATCTTTACTGTGGTGTCTCGTGAGATGATTTCAAATTGTACTGCATTTAGATTATCAAGAGACACAAATGAGTAAAATAGTACAATTTTCAAATTGGTAATGAACTCTTGGAGTGCCCCTTCTGCCATCAGCCCTCTCTGATCCTCTTGTGCAGCCTTTTTCTGGCAACCACACTTTTAAATGAAAGAGATCTTTCTGAGTAGCAAAGTGCGCACACTTATGTACACAAAAAGAAGCTTAGAGATTTAGGAAAGAGGTCGAGCTATTTTGAGATGCTCATGAACTTTTCCGGGACTAAATTTAACAGCAGGAATGAAAGCTTCCGCCTGAATAGCTGCACAACAGGAAGCAAAAGAATGAAAGAAAAAAAAATTACTTCTTTACAGCTCGCAGCATGAAGCTTGTACTTGCAGCTCACTTGGACTTATTATCTCAATGTAGTTTTTTTTTTTTTTTTTTTTTTTTGCCCCAAAAAAATGTACAGTAACTAAATGTTCACCAGACAACAAGACAAAATGTGAAGTGTACATAAACAGGAACATAGTTGATGAGATATGATTTGAATGCATATGACAGAAGTGTCATACCTAACCCATCTAACCACTATTGACTTGTTAATGCACAAAGTCAGAATAAGAAACACTGAAGTGATTCCAAAGGGATACATTCCTATGTCAGTGGTACAATATTACTACTAGAAATTATCAAATGTATTTAAAGGAGACATAGTATGTATTTTTCCTAAAACAGTTCCTAGGTGTCTTAATATTGTGTCTGTGACCAGAGCTGGCCCTAGCCATTGTGGCACCCTCGGCAAGATTTTATTCTATTATTTTGTAATATTAATAATAAATAATACATTACACTTATACAGTATTTTTCTCGACACTCAAACACGCTGTACAATTTCACATATTATTCATTCACTCCACAGTAACACCTGGTGGTGGTAAGCTACTTGTGTAGCCACAGCATGCCCTGGGGCAGTCTGACGGATGTGTGGCTGCCATTCTGCGCCTACGGCCCGCCCCGACCAAAAAAAAAAGTCTATAAAATTGAACACCTCAAATTAAAGTTCCTGATTGCAAAAATTCAAAAATTCAATCTACTGTTCACGACACTTTGGCTTTCTAGGTCTGTGATACATGTTCCTAAAGATGGAGCAGCCTTAACAAGAAGTGCTCAGAAGAACAATAAACAGGGGAAATTATGGACTTCTGGAGGAATTCCAACTCCTTATCAAATTTAAGGAATGTTTTGTTGTTTTTCCATATCACTGTCACACAAGCGTAAAAAGAACGACTGAAGAGAAAAAGTATAGCTCCACGATGGCCAAGAAATAGTGAATAGAAATAGTGCACAGACATCCTCGAAGAGGCCAAGTCAGCGGCTGACTCGTGGCACAAGATCTCATCTCTAAATACGGAGGAAGTGTGGCACCCTCTTGAGACATGTTGTATAACAAAAGGTCAAATTTGTTTATATTTCACTTCCCACAACTCAAAGCTGTCAAGTCTCCACAAACTGAACAAATTATTTGGGATAGATCAGTTTTTCCATTAAGGTGATTACAATTTTTTTTAATCACGATCGCTATTTTCGACACAATAGGTCCGCCCCAAACTCGACGGTTGTGACTACAATATATCCTTACTCCTTTCAGCTTGATGAAGTCCGCATCAGGAGAGAAACTTTGATGCCATGATCGATAACTCAAATGTGAATTGCGTCAACTTCCGTATCCCTCTCCTCTGAGAGATTCACGAATTTTCACTCCTCGACTTCTTGTACAGCTTCAGCTTCATCGATCTCATTGCAACAAGAAGTCAATGTCAGACTTTCTCACCAAACCAGAGGACAAATGTCGCACTGAAATACTGTATGAACTATCGTGATGTATGGTAAAGGCCCATGCTGTATGCCTGAGAACAAATCCCTTTGAATTCAACTTGACAAGTGTGTAGTCTTCAAAGAGCAATCATAGACTAGAAAAGAGAGCAAAATTCTCTACAAATTAGACACCAACTGCCTCAGTCATCTTCTACCTGATATCCTTAAAAATCAATAGGGTTCTTTCTTTGACTCAGTAAAAGCAGAAAGACAAGCAGTTGAAAACGGCACCTTCTTCGGACATTAACTGACCAACAAATCAGAGCTTGGACTTTAGCTAATTTAATTTGATTGGATATCCTACAAAATCAGACTTGTACAAGAATTGCTATTCCTCAAACACAAAACCGGGGGGTGGGGGGTGGGGGAGTCAAACAGACACTGACTGAGCAAAAGCTCTCAAAAGATACAGTGGGCTTAAGGCTAAAATCATGCATGACAGTGATTGTAGCTGTGGACTATGTCCAAACTTAAAGGCATATTTCCACCCCAAATTTCTGACAGACTGAATTGTACAAGTGCTGAGGACTTTAACTTTAGAGATTCCATTGAATATATGCTTTTTATTCTGTAAAACAAAAACAAACATAGCTTCTCCGCAATCACATTACACAACACAGCATGTTAAAAGAAAAAGAGCAGCAAAATGGTGTTGGTGAGCCGCGTTCAAGTCTGGTTGCCATGCAAACATACAGTACGCATTCACCTCCACCCACATGGAGAAAAGGCCTCACTGATTTCTGCCTAAGAGCACTAATGAGATTCTTGTTTTTTTTAACTCGTGAAGCTGTGGTCTCCATATCATAGCGTAGCATCATCACAGAATTGACATGAAGCAATTTATTTGTATTTTATCAGGATTTTTCATCAATTACAGTACGTGGCCAGAGGTAGAAAATACTGTATCCCTTTGGATCACTTCCATTACATAATCCAGTATGTCTGAGCATGATCACACTGGTGAGCTTTGGGGGAGATTTGTGTCCTGTCTGAAGTATTAGGATATTGGCATGAGTTGGTCTGTCAAGGATTGCTGCATGCAGCTGCATACCGTGTCCTACTAATGGTGTCCACGTGATAGTGAAAAGTATTTTAGACCGAAGTAGTAACCTTGCTGACACAGTCTACATTTCTCCCGGGTAAACACGATGACAGGCCCAACTGGAAGAGGATGCCAGACATATGCCATTTGCTTTATGACTGAACCTTTTCCAACTGTCTGCCACAGGTTGACTGTGTCCATGGCAACCACTGAAATTTCTCCAGAGGGGGGAAAGATGCAGTAGATAATTTTAAAACCAAACATAAACCAATGCATCATTTGGAAAATACAAAAAAAAAAAAAAAAAAAAAACTTGCATCTTGATGTCAATTTCAAACTGCTCTGAAGTCTGAGCCTGTGAGAAGGAATTGGGTAAACTTGTTTACCTAATCATGTTACATATCTACTAGCAACAACCTGTTGTAATTGGCTACATGATCAAATTAGAAAGAAGCACGGCAGTTTGCTCCCTGGAGGCAGCACCACCTTGAGGCGATGCACTTGGGGAGAGGTAGGAGCAAATCATTCACTTCATGATGTTGATCATTCTTTTCCTGCTATAATTAACAGTCTGCTCCCTGATTACACAACCACTAGTTGTATTCACACAAATCATGAAGGTAATCGCATGAAGGTAAAGTGCAAGATGGCAAAGAGAAGAATATGTGGGCACAGGCGTATTTGTCCAGGCTGCTTAGTACAATATGGCTAACAAATGAAAGAAGGTTGACTTCAGCAGTTCCACTATATTTGAAACAAATTAGTATTTGCATAAAACTTTGAAAATCTTTAAAGTGTCATAATTTTGAAAGCGTAAGTCTGTCCGACGTCACATTCCTGTAAGCCCCTAGTTTGTCATTCAAACTGGCCGAGTAGGCATGACTGGCAGATGAGAATGTTGGCCTATAGGGCAGTTATCATTGAACTCTATGGATTCTACCAAGCAACAAGTGGTCACACAAACAATTAGGGTGACCAGAAACAATCCAAGCATTTCTGTAATTGCAATTGGTATTAACGTGTTACCACTCTCTGAAGTGTTCAAAAGCACCATAACATCAAAAAGTGACAACATGAAACCAGTGAGGAAGGTTTGATAGAAAATATGAAAAGCTCGATTTCTCGGTGCAACCAAAGTGGATAGACAGCTTTACATGCCATTCTATTGTGTGAAGACTGCATTTTCTGCTGTGTCAATGTTTATTGTCTAGCTGGAATATATCACTGTTTAAAAGGTGCTGCAGTTCCAGTCCAACCTGAATAAGCACCAGGCCTGTTTTTTTGGAAGAACGCAACATCTCCATTTTGGCCAATTAGCGTCATGGCATCACAACATGGCAGCAAATTTCTTTTCGCTTTTTAAACACATTCTACACTGATGAATACTTCTGACGGTTCTGAGGAGCAAGTCATATTTTCAATAAGCACTAGAGGTTGAGTAAGGATAACCATTCATGTGAGGGGGGGGGGAGAAAATTCTGAATTCAGGTGGCTGATGGATTTCCACTGTGGGGTGTGTGTTTATGCAGGTCAGTTTCTTTGAGTTGTATAATTTTGTCCAAATACCATGCCTTCGCTTGGAATTTAGCTTGTCATGATATTCTCCCACTCCATTGATGTTTTTAGTTAGTACAAGTAGGTTACGAGCCCGTAGAAGCATCGAAAATGTTAGCGTAAACTCATTTTGTCGCAGGCCACAAAGAATGCTTTTGTAATAGCTCAACGTTATTAATTATTAAATACGACAATTTGAACATTTGGTATAGATTTTAGCTCAGAATCATGGAAGTTGATGCAGATGATTTGCTTTCATGGTTCACATACTGTATTATGATGTGGCAGGCCGGATCTGGCCCCTGGGCCGTGAGTTTGACACCTGTGCTAATAGTTGTTTTTTTTATGAGTTAGCTTGGTAAATTCAATTCAAGTTGCTAATCATAACAAACCGGCCGCAAGTTGTTTTGTTTGAAAAGGAAAAATAAAACAAAAAAATTTTTTAGAAAAAACACAGTACGTAATTTTAAAATCCGCATTGTTTTAGGACTTGTCAATAATTGTTGAACATGATCTGACTGACACAATGGACCAATTAATTATTTAAAGAGGATCAAATTAATGTTTGTAAAATGTGCAGGTTTGGATGAATAAGAGTATTTTTTTCCAGCATAATTAAAATAGAACCACAGCAATTTGGAAAACAACTCTTCATATGGACTTGGCAACTTCAACTTTAATGGGAAGATTTTCTAACACACTTGGATGATTTGTTATAACGTTGCTCGCATGGCTACACAAAGACAGAATAGCAAACAAACAACTGAGCCAGAAAATTGTGGGGAGGATGCATTAAGCTACCAGAAATGAAAAGGGGAGATATGCAAAATGGTCACAGTCACAAGGTACACAACAACGACACAAAATGACATCCTCTCGCTTCGGCCACACTTGATGAAATTGTTTCCTGTTAGGGTAACATTTCCCATCTGCGCTACCAAGAGGCAACATCATGCCCCTGAGGTTGAGCGTCCAATCAGTTGCTCCACTACATCTGTCTCCACGGAGACAGCCCCGCTGACATCACTGACCAAAAGTCATACTCTGCTAATATTTTGAAACGCCACACTGCTTGTTTCAATTCAATATGTAGCATTTAATCTTCCTGATGGAATACTCTTCATCTATCTTGGCTGTGTATCAAATGATGTCTGATATCTGCTAGTAAATGACAGAGAGCTGAACTCAGTTCAAATTAAATCCAATTCCTCTCTTTCAGACAGAGTGACTACACTGAAAATGTCCAATCCAATAGAATAGACATGGAATAGTTTGTTCACAACTATTACCTTTTTTTGTTTTCCAACGTTTCCACAATGTGTAGCCATCATGTTTCACTTCTCGACCTGTGACCGACAGTGTGTGTATTGTGTAATCTGATCACCACTACTGTCATCTATCGCCATAAAGACTGCTAATCAATGTATCAAACTAAAGCAGGGGTGGCCAACCCGCGGCTCGCGAGCCTCATGCGGCTCTTTAACTAGTTTCATGCGGCTCTTCAGGAGCTGTAACATGACATGCGTCAAAAATTCTTGGCTGGCGCTGTCATTCACTCCCCTACAGCTAGATGGCACACTGACCATGTAAGCCTGTTTGAGTGACGTCAAACGAGCGACGAGAGAATCTTTGGTGTGACATCATTTGTGTTGTAAACAATTTCCGACAAGTTACCTCTTGAAATGGCAGGGAAAAAAAGCACATCCAAACGAAAATATGAAGAAGAACACAGGACGTTTTTGCCAGAGTGGGAGAGTTTATATTTTTTTGTTAAACGTAATGGCAAGCCGATCTGCCTTATATGTCACGCAGCATTAGCGCATTTCAAAGCTTCAAATCTTCAGCTCACTCCACCCTAACATCGAACAGGAATTTCCAAAAGGGACTGAACTTCGCAAGAACAAGTTGGTCGCTTTGAAAAGCAAGGCAGAAAAGCAGGTGCAGTTTTTCAAAAAAATTACAAAACACTCAGAGACCGTAACGCTTGCATCATATCAGCTGGCTTGGAAGCCAGACTGTTTGAAAGCCCCGCTCGTCACAGATGAGGCTGCGGCTGAGTTGGAGATGATCGACCTTTGTGAGGAGGATCAACTGAAAACTGTTTTAAGGGAAGGGACCGTTGAGTTCTGGAAAAGTGTGCCAATTGAAAAATACCCCAACATCAAACGAGCTGCGCTTAAGATACTGTCCATGTTTGGGTCAACGTACGTCTGCGAGTCTGTGTTTTCTACCCTGAAACATGTGAAATCAAAGCATCGATCTCTTCTGACTGACACTCATTTGAAAGAATTGCTTAGAGTGGCAACAACAGAATACAAGCCAGATTTGAAGAGGATTGTTCAAGATAAGGAATGCCAGAAGTCTCACTAAGCAGCATAGTAAGAGAAAGATGTTATTGAAAATTATTCTTTTATTGTTTGTGGACTTGCTTGAACTGAGAGTTTGTGTGTGTGAGACACAATGTTAACTGTTGAAAATTACTGATATTATCATGTTGGTGTGGTTATTTTCATTAGATCTGGCTGAGCAGAGGTCTGTGTATGCGTGCATACATGATTAAAAGATGATGTTCATGTGTACCCGTGTATGTGGCTCTTTGCAGTAACACAGGAAAAAAAGTGGCTCTTAGTCTCTGACTAGTTGGCCACCCCTGAACTAAAGGAATGACATCTTTCCGAGTCCCGAGACATTGTCATGTATTTTTGTCTTTTGTCTGAAATCATCTTGCAGCAGAACAAAAATATAGTTCTGTATATCCAAAAAAGGACATCTTAACAAGACATGATTTGGTGCTGAATTACCGTAATTTCTCGTGTATAATGCGCATTTTTTTCCCCAAAAAAATTGTCGAAAGTCAATAATGCGCATTATACAGGTATAGGGTAAAATTGGGGAAAAAAATTCACATTTTATAAATGTATGCCACCATCTACAGATTATGAAAAAGATGTACATTTTCATTCCAATATGCCACGGCCACCTAGAGGTTATGAGAAGGGTGTACACTTTCATTCTAATATGCTACTGCCACCTAGTGGTTATGAAAAACGTGTAGCCTACACTTTTATTCCAATATGACAGGGGTACGTATGACTGCATATATGTACAGTTGTGCTCATAAGTTTACATACCTTGGCAGAATTTGTGAAATATTGTTTGTTTGTTTTTCTAAATACGACTGATGACTGAACAACAACCATCATTAATTTCTTTATGGTTATGTTTTGTGAAATGATAATTCCTTTTTAAATGCTTGACAGTTTAACTTGAATCCCATTGAAATAAAATTAAATGTGTTTCACCTGGCCCTTTTCCTTTCTTTAAAGAATTGTCTATCTTACAAATCTTACAAATTCTGCCTAGGTAATCAAACATATGAGGACAACTGTATGTTTTCTAATTTACTAAATAAAAGTAGGGCTGTGAATTTCAAGTATTACATGTTCAAATAAAGTGCTTAACTTCAGAATAATTATTTGAAAAAACTAACAAAATACAGATAATACTTCATGTTTTGATCATATGGGTAGAAGCAAAATCATGCATTGTAAAAATGCATTATACATAGGTAGAAGGGTTTTCCAGAATTTTTAGGTCAACTTTGGGGGTACGTATTATACATGGGTGCGCATTATACACGAGAAATTACGGCCCCAAGTTACATTTGTCGGTTAACCTAACATGCATGTTTTTTTGTTTTTTTTTACGTGGTGAGAAAACAAATAAACTAATTATATATTAAAGTATTAGTCACTCACGGTTCAGCGCTGGATCAGGAGTGCGTTTACTTGTCTGTGCAAAGTGAGAAGGAGGCCACCGCTGTCAAGGCACCTTTGATATTAAGAATTCTTTTTGAATTATGAACCACACTAATTTTACAACTACTATGTTTCCATCCAGCCATCCATTCTCAATTTATTCTTTCAAAATCATGCAATGCTAATACTGTATTTATTTAAAGAAGACATCCATCCATGTATTTCCTAAACTGCATATCCTCATGAGAGTCACGTGTGAACCTATCCCAACTGGTATTTCACGATTTAAAACTTCCATGTGTCCATCACATGGTTTTGTCAAAATACAGCCATGATCAAGAATTTCAGCACATTTTATACCAATGCCGAGTAGGTCTTTCATTATTATGATGGAGCTAGGGTGTTGCAACAAGGCAAGCAGCCACTACTAGGCAAGAGTGAGAAGTAAAAAAGTGAGTGCCTTTAAGGTCACCAAAAGCATCAATTGTATTTTTGTGGAGGCAGCACTCCATCACCAAGATACACTCAAAAACTCTTCAAGTATGCAGTTTTCATCTGCGAGCAAGATTTGCAGGTAACCTCACTTTACTCTCCTGACCAAAACCACAACCTGTGTCCCACCGCTATTTATGGAAATAGAGCCCTAAATGTTTCCAATTTGATGCTGTATTTTTTGGAATGTACAATTAATTTAAAATATAAGAGTGATGAAGAAATACAGGAAAATGTTTTCCCTTGCCTGGACACGGGTCATTGGGACCCCCTCTGGAGCCAGGTCTGGAGGTGGGGATCGAAGGCGAATGCCTGGTGGCCGGGTCTGCACCCATACAAGGGTAACGTGGGTCCCCCTTCCCATGGGCTCACCACCGGTGGCAGGGGCCATACGAGTTGGGTGCAGTGTGAGCTGGGCGGTGGCCGAAGGCAGGGACTTTGGCGATCCGATCCCCAGCTACAGAAGCTGGCTCTAGGGACGTGGAATGTCACCTCTCTGGCAGGGGTGGAGCCCAAGCTGGTGTGTGAGGTCGAGAAGTTTCGACTCGATATAGTCGGGCTCGTCTCCACAGATGGGTTGGGCTCTGGTACCAGTCCTCTTGAGAGGGGTTGGACTTTCCTCCACTCTGGAGTTGCCCACAGTGAGAGGCGCCGAGCAGGTGTGGTTAAACTTATTACCCCCCGGCTTGGTGCCTTTACATTGGGGTTCACCCCGGTGGACGAGAGGGTAGCCTCCCTCCGCCTTCGGGTGGGCCGATGGGTCTTGACTGTTGTTTGTGCCTATGTACCAAACAGCAGTTCAGAGTACCCACCCTTTTTAGAGTCCTTGGAGGGGGCGCTAGAGAGCGCTCCCGCTGGGGACTCCATTGTTCTTCTGGAGACTTCAATGCTCACGTGGGCAATGACCGTGATACCTGGAAGGGCGTGATTGGGAGGAACAGCCCCCCCGATCAGAACCCAAGTGGTGTTCTGTTATTGGACTTCTGTGCTCATCACGGATTGTCCATAACCAAAACCATGTTCAAACATAAGAGTGTTGGACTCCGCCAAGGTTGCCCTTTGTCACCAATTCTGTTCATTTCTTTTATGGATAGAAATTCTAGGCGCAGCCAAGGCGTAGAGCGGGTCTGGTTTGGTGGCCTCAGTATTGCATCTCTTCTTTTTGCAGATGATGTGGTTCTGTTGGCTTCATCAAGCCGTGATCGCCAACTCTCACTGAAGCGGTTCGCATAATAAGCACCCCCAAATCTGAGACCATGGTCCTCAGTCAGAAAAGGGTGGAGCACCCTCTCCGCGTCGCGGATGAGATCCTGCCCCAAGTGGAGTAGTTCAAGTATCTTGGGGTCTTGTTCACGAGTGATGGAAGAATGGAACGGGAGATCGACAGGCGGATCGGTGCAGCGTCTGCAGTGATGCGGACATTGTATCGGTCCATTGTGGTAAAGAAGGAGCTAAGACAAAAGGCGAAACTCTCTGTAGGTCGTAACCGAAAGAACAAGATCCCGGATACAAGCAGCCGAAATGAGTTTCCTCCGCAGGGTGTCCGGGCTCTCTCTTTGAGATAAGGTGAGAAGCTCGGTCATCCGGGAGGGGCTCAGAGTGGAGCCGCTGCTCCTCCCCAATGAGAGGAGGCAGATGATATGCCTCAAGAGCTGTCAAATTCCTTCTTTTTAACTATGTGGCTGCTGTGTGCAGCAGACTGAGCTGTGTGAGTTTTAAAATAATAAATACAATTAAATTAGGCATAGGATGGGGCCAGAGAGGGATGATTTTTCAAAAGATGTTTTTAATAATATTCAACTGTCATACAGGTGGTTTTAACAATATATATAAAAAAAAAGTGTAAACTGAAAACTCTTTAAACTTGAATGAGCCATTTTTATTTACCACTACTGTTGGTTCGTTCTTTGAGGAGTGCTCCATGTTAACAGCAGCAGCAGCAGTTTATATTTATGTGGTAGGCATAATCTATCTAATGAATAGATATTCTACATAAGGTCAAAGCTTGAATTGGATCCTCAAACAGTGCTGGATTTATTACTCGGGTCTAAAGCGAATGTGCGTGGGCAGATGTCATTTCACACACAAAGCATGCATGAGCCTCTGTCTGTGTGCAGAAGCAAGCATTAACACAGATGCACTGTGCTACACAAGACAGCAGTGTTCTGACTCCCATCTGTTGATTCGGTAATACCACATATGAGTCAAAGATTTAAGGCGCAACACAGCCAGGGTCACAGGTCACAAACACATGACCTACTTAGCCAGTGGGCACACTTTTTCTTTCATTAATACTGAGAGATAGGGGAGAGAGGGAACTGACAGTTCTCGCAGAAGCAGACATGACAAATAATGACAATGTGAAATAAAATATTAATTTGCTTAACAACAAGAGAAAACAAAGTAGGTCACATTGCAACATTAAAGCTTTGGAGCGGTGAAAAAAGATTGGTTTTAACATGAATTGTGAAAAATGTTTCTACGACTGAATGAGTGGATCAGGATTTATGGCTTGAAGAGTCATAAATGACTGAGAAAAGACTGTGTTGCTAACCATAAAACTCATAAAAGAGCAGAATGAGTGAGAAATAAAAGTGGTTACCTTATTCAGTTACATGACAGTCAAAATATTCAATATTATATTCAAATATTCAATCCTGTATATCTCAGTACGATGCAGTACATGGTATACGCCACTGCAAACTACAACCACAACAATACTTCTCTTATGTCAATCCAAACTGAAAATTGTTATTGCTTTGCAATTGTAATTGTTATTGCTTTGTAAAGGAAGAATATCTGATATGATTTAATGTGTGCAAGTTGTCATTTAATTGTGGCCCATCGGTGTGTTTATAATGCAAAAAATAGACACAGTGAACAGTATATTGCCTTTAAACTCTGACCCACCAGATTAAGAATCTAACATTATCCATCAATCAAATTGTATTTATATAGCATTTATCATACATACAAATGCAACACAAAGTGCTTCACAGAAATAAAAACACAAAACAGCAGGAAATATAAAAACCCACCCCTCCCATTCCCACATATAATTGCAAACACACCTACTGTATACGAACAAACATTACCGCACACACAGAAAAACACAGCACCTATTGACTAATGGTATAGAGACATGGCAAGGCACTGAGGATCCTGCGCGAGGAAAGACAACCTGTGAGTGTGAATGGTTGTCTGTGTCTATATGTGCCCTGCGACTGACTGGCGACCAGTTCAGGGTGTAGTCCGCCTTTCGCCCGAAGTCAGCTGGGATAGGCTCCAGCGTCCCGCGACCCTAACCAGGATAAGCGGTGTTGAAAATGGATGGATGGATGGATGTCAAGTATTGTTATCAAGTAGATGTCATGAATGAACAAATGTGGAAAATAAGCGGGAAAATGAATTTGTACATTCAGTCATAGATTTTAATAGAGGCAGAATTCATGAGTCACTTGTTAATTATAGTTCAGAATACGCTTATTTTATTGTTACTGGTAGTATTTTCATTCCTTAATTTGCTTACCTACAGCACACCAGACAAGACATGGGAAAACAAAACACTATTTCATGCACATGCTGTAACTACTTCGTGCACACAATCTACTACTTTGTGCACACAAAATAGTGGGATAGCATGATCCAGTTTTATTTTAAGCTGGCGATGAGCTACAAACACATCCAAAAACGTTTGGCACTGTAAGGAGTCATTATTACCAAGAGATGTAAATCGACTATTAAGAGGTAGTTTGCTTTACCGGCGGAGGTACGACTTGGACACCCGGATGGAACAGTCTAAAATGCTTAATGTAAATGTAAAACAGCTGAACATCGCCTATTGTCAGAAAACTGCGACCAATTGTCACCAATATTTTGGATGTCATGGATGTTAAGCATTTTCCAGATCACAGTTACCGGTGGATGTATGTGAAATGTAAACACCATAATATTTCAATCTGAAAAGAAGACCAGAGTCAATGGCTAAAAAGGAAGCTGATGGACTGTGACTATTTATCATGACTACGCACATTCATAATCACACACCATTATGAATGTCCATGTTTGAGAGTTGCGCTCTTGCACATGAGTGAGGGGTGTGGCTTTTGTCAGAGATTGAGGTTGGGATTAATGAAGTAAGGCTACACTCAAATCTTGCTAGAAGTTTTAACACTGCAAACGCCCCTTTTAATCCATGTAGTCTTAATCCAAGTTTAGATTCACCTCTTTTGTGAGTGCAAATACTTGGTCATTCTTATTCCTGCCCTCACTCAGACGCTATCTGTCACAGTGCATCTCACTATGTTGCCTTATCCAGCCCGACTCTGCAGCATGAGCCGCAAAAGGCCGTGTACATTCTCCCCACATGGCTCAGCAGCTTCTTAGCAGCGTTCATCCTTAAATAGATGGGAGCCAATGCCAAATTAAAAAGAGAAAACAACACCAGGGAGGATAGATGATGAAAGAGAGAACAAACAGAAGGTCGAGGGGAGTTGTTAAAAAAATTAAAGGGAGTGCCAAAATATATTAGGCTGGCAGAGTTGACTGTCTACATGGCAGCCAATGCAATATAATTTTTTTAAAATGACAGGAGGCGATAATGAAGATGTTTGCTTGGAATTATAGACTCTTTAGAGATTTTTAAAGCGGACATATTATGGAAAATGGACTTTTTAAATTGCTTTACAAAGAGGTGGGTCTCTGGAGAAACTGTCTGCCCATCAAGTGTTGAACAAGTAAAAACATATTTTGCTACCTGCTTATTTATGAAAACACGACTGGAAGAAAATACTTCTGTAAGTGAACTGTTCTGATTTTAACCTTTGCATAAATAACACCACTGTTCCCACAACAAGTTTCTCCACCCATGACTTGGCAGCTAAGATTTTTCCTTTTCAAGTGGTGGTGTAACGACAGCACATGGAAGCATGTACTGTTGAAGCATTTGTTATATGAATGGTAACAGGTGTGTATAGTTTAACAGTACCTGTTGGCATCTTGTGGAACTTCCATTAACTGTTCTGCCTCTCAATATATATTACTGGCATAGAAAGATAGACAAAGATACATAATTTGTAATGAACTATTATTATTTTTGGGCTCAATGAAGTAAAATTACATCATTTCTGCAGCACACTAATGTGTCATGAGACGTTGGTTGGGAATTACTGTGCTCCACTTCTTTTTTCCTTTCGGCTTGTCCATTTAGGGGTCGCCACAGCGCGTCATCCTTTGCCATGTAAGCTTATCTCCTGCATCCTCCTCTCGAACACCAACTGCCCTCATGTCTTCCCTCACGACATCCATCAACCTTCTCTTTGGTCTTCCTCTAGCTCTGTTGCCTCGCAGCTCCATCCTCAACATCCTTCTACCAATATACTCACTATTTCTCCTCTGGACGTGTCCAAACCATCGAAGTCTGCTCTCTCTAACTTTGTCTCCAAAACATCAAAACTTGGCTGACCCTCTGATGAGCTCATTTCTAATTTTATCCAACCTGGTCACTCCGAGAGCGAACCTCAACATCTTCATTTCCGCCACCTCCAGCTCTGCTTCCTGTTGTCTCTTCAGTGCCACTGTCTCTAATCCGTACATCATGGCTGACCTCACCACTGTTTTATAAACTTTGCCCTTCATCCTCGCAGAGACTCTTCTGTCACATAACACACCTGACACCTTCCTCCACCCGTTCAAACCATCCTGACCACACTCACCATTGCTCTAGATGGTGGACCCCAAGTATTTAAAGTCCTCCAACCTTGCTATCTCTCTGTAGCCTCACTCGTCCCCCACCACCCCTCTCATTCATGCACATATATTCTGTCTTACTTTGGCTAATTTTCATTCCTCTGCTTTCCAGTGCATGCCTCCATCTTTCTAACTCTTCATCCACCTGCTCCCTGCTTTCACTGCAGATCACAATGTCATCTGCAAACATCATGGTCCATGGGGATTCCAGTCTAATCTCATCTGTCAGCCTATCCATCACCACTGCAAACAGGAAGGGGCTCAGGGCTGATCCCTGATGCAGTCCCACCTCCACCTTACATTCGTCTGTCACACCTACAGCACACCTCACCACTGTTCTGCTGCCCTCGTACATGTCCTGTATTATTATAACATACTTCTCTGCCACTCCAGACTTCCGCATGCAGTACCACAGTTCCTCTCTGGGTACTCTGTCATAGGCTTTCTCTAGATCTACAAAGACAATGTAGCTCCTTCTGACCTTCTCTGTACCTTTCCATCAACATCCTCAAGGCAAATAACGCATCTGTGGTACTCTTTCTTGGCATGAAACCATAGCGTTGCTCGCAAATACTCACTTCTGTCCTGAGTCGAGCCTCCACTACTCTTTCCCATAACTTCATTGTGTGGTTCATCAACTTTATTCCTCTATAGATGCCACTGCTCTGCACATCACCCTTGTTCTTAAAAATGGCCACCAGCACACTTTTCCTCCATTCCTCAGGCATCTTCTCACACGCTAGAATTCTATTGAAGAAGCTGGTCAAAAACTCCACAGCCACCTCTCCTAGATGCTTCCATACCTCCACAGGAATGTCATCAGGACCAACTGCCTTTCCATTTTTCAATCCTCTTTAATCCCTTTCTAACTTCCCCCTTACTAATCATTGCCACTTCCTGGTCCACCACATTTTCCTCTTCTACTCTCCCTTCTCTTTCATTTTCCTCATTCATCAACTCCTCGAAGTATTCTTATCATCTATCTAGCACACTACTGGCACCAGTCGACTTATTTCCATCTCTATCCTTAATCACCCTAACCTGCTGCACATCCTTCCCATCTCTATCCTTCTGTCTGGCCAACCTGTAAAGATCATTTTCTCCTTCTTTAGTGTCCAACCTGGCATACATGTCATCATATGCCTCTTGTTTGGCCTTTGCCACCTCTACCTTAGCCCTACGTCGCATCTCAACGTATTCCTTTCGGTCCTCTCAGTGTGCCACTTCTTCTTAGCTAACCTTTTTCCTTGTATGATTTCCTGTACTGTGAGGTTCCACCACCAAGTCTCCTTCTCTTCTTTCCTGCCAGAAGATACGCCAAGTACTCTCCTGCCTGCCTCTCTGATCACCTTGGCTGAAGTGGTCCAGTCTTCTGGAAGCTCCTCCTGTCCACCGAGAGCCTGTTTCACCTCTTCCTGAAAATCTGCACAACACTCGTCCTGTCTCAGCTTCCACCACATGGTTCTCTGCTCTGCCTTTGTCTTCCTAATCTTCCTCCCCACCACCAGAGTCATCTTACACACCACCATCCTATGCTGTCTAGCCACACTCTCCCCTACCACTATCTTACAGTCGGTAACCTCCTTCAGATTACATCGTCTGCACAAGATGTAATCCACCTGCATGCTTCTACCTCCGCTCTTGTAGGTCACCCTATGTTCCTGCATCTTCTGGAAAATAGTGTTCACTACAGCCATTTGCATTCTTTTTGCAAAGTCTACCACTATCTGTCCCTCCAAGTTCCTTTCCTGGATGCTGTACTTACTTACCCATTACTTCTTCACATCACCCCTATTTCCTTCACCAACATGTCCATTACAATCTGCACCAATCATGACTCTCTCTCTGTCTGGGATGCTCAGAACTACTTCATCTAGCTCCTTCCAGAATTTCTCTTTCATCTCTAGGTCACATCCTACCTGTGGGGCATAGCCACTAATCACATTATACATAACACCCTCAAGTTCAAGTTTCAGCCTCATCACTCGATCTGATACTCTTTTCACCTCCAAGACATTCTTAGCCAACTCTTCTTTTAAAATAAACCCTACTCCATTTCTCTTCCCATCTACACCATGGTAAAATAATTTAAACCCTGCCCCTAAACTTCTAGCCTTACTGCCTTTCCACCTGGTCTCCTGAACACACAATATATCAACCTTTCTCCTAATCATCATGTCAATCAACTCCCAAGATTTTTCTGTCATAGTCCCAACATTCAAAGTCCCCACATTCAGTTCTAGGCTCTGTGCTTTCCTCTTCTCTTTCTGCCGAAGAACCCCCTTTCCACCTCTTCTTCTTCTTCGACTTCAACACGCAGTATCTGAATTTCCAACGGCGCCCTGCAGGTTGACAGCGCCGGTGGCGGACGTTAACCTGGGCCACGACTGATCCGGTATGGAATTCTTTCGATGAACGCTCATATTTGTTTGGCAAAGTTTTAAGCCGGATGCCCTTCCTGACGCAACCCTCTACATTTTTCCGGGCTTGGGACCGGCCTACAGTTTGCACTGGCTTGTGCCCCCCATAGGGCTGCATTTTACTGTGCTCCACTAACTCGTGTAATTCGGCAGCTTGGTGATGGAGTGCCTCCCCAAGTGAAAGCACAATTGAATCTTTATGAGCGCTTGCTTTTTTCTTCATACTCTGTGCTAGAAGTAACCATCGCTTCGTTGCAACGCTCTTGCTTTGCCCTAGTGAGGCGAGAAGTGGCTCATTTCCCTGAAACAAAACCACCCCCTCAAGACAGAGTAATTTCAACCAGTGTTACGTGAGTTGTGTATTTTTGACCTAAGAATGTCAGAGACCTGTTATTAGGACACCTTGAAACTGCTTTAAATTTTGAAAAAACTAACTACACAGTTTTTTTTTTTACCAGGCTTACTTATTTTGAAGTAGGTGACAGAAAAAGGAGAAGTATCTGGATTTTTTTTTTTTCCTCTGACGAAGTTGTGGATGACAGGGAAATTATCAGAGCATCAAGCTAAGGCTTCATTAATTATGAAACTACTGTACATCTATTTTACTTAACCGTACCTTTTTTATTTCTTTATATATTCAATGTGCATAAAATTACTACTTACTCTTATTATAATCTTTTAATTTTATTAGTTTATCATTGTAATGTAGTATTCTAAAAATCTGTTTTTGAAATGTTGATGGTGATGCATCGTTGGTGGTTGTCTTCCAAAATAGTACTGCAACCATGATTATAAGCATGATTCATTTTATTTAGTATAATCAACAAACTGGGATGAGAACATTTGCTTAAAAGTGGCAGCTACATGAGGACGTTTGTGTGTGTTGTGATGGTTCTCTTCATACTTGTTCAGCAGGGTCAAAGGCTAAGATTGAATTATTTATGATGGTGTTAATCAGTGCCACCACCCAATTTGACAAAGATCTGCGTGGCCTTTTGCAGCACAGCCTCAGCATGTGATGGTTGCCAGACAACCAACAGCAGGGCGTCTTAGTCGACTGGCTGGTCATCAGACCCTACTCCCCCCCCCCATTTGCAATCTTAGTGTGTGTTTGTGTAGTTACATGATGTAAAATTGATGCACTTTACTCATATTTTGTACCAATGTGTTTTGTACAGTATTGATGACAGACTAATGATTGAAGTTAATGAAGTTGTCCCATAATCTTTCTAGTACTGTGTTTGGAATAATTGTGTTGTGTTTCCATCTGACTTCCTGTTCGTGCCATCTATTCCTGTCCTGTGATACAGCCGAGCTATTCTTACCCAATTTAATACGGCATATACAGCATAGTAAATTTACCAAGTTAATCCAAATGGAAATTAATAAGATTTAACGGGGAAAAAAATTAGCATTTAAGTTGGAAATAGATAGATAGATAGATAGATAGATAGATAGATAGATAGATAGATAGATAGATAGATAGATAGATAGATAGATAGATAGATAGATAGATAGATAGATAGATAGATAGATGCAGACTATTGACTCATTGCATAGAGATTGGAGGCTGCACGCCAACACAATAAGCAGAAAATCAACTATACTCTTCACTGATTGTCTGCATAACAGCAGCTTTGAGACTTCAGTTTATACATAGAAAGTCATCCTTTTCATGCTCATTTTGGCGGATTTTAGTAACTTTCGGACTGTCATGTTGCCCTGAACTCAAAGTGCGCACAGTATTTTGTGGCAGCGGCACTCACACGAAGCCATTAAAGGGCACTTGGTTGCCATGAACTGACGTATCGCTCCGCCTCTGGCAAAGTGGAGATAAAGCCCACAAATCCAAGTGGCATGTGTCACACAGCCAAGCTCTCACACGCAGAGACACAAACGTGGAAGCGATTGTTCGAAAATAATCAAAGAGCCAGCCGGATTGTTGGCTCTGTACTCCAAACTGTTAATATCCCCACCTAAATTGATTCACAGCACTCAAGTGTATGCTAATGTCTGATGATGCATTGCTGCAAAAGGTGAGATTATCCTAAAACACAGTGTTTGTCATTCCAGTAGAATTCCAGCTCTACATTACTTTGAGAACTCTATTTTATGTCAGCAATGACTCCTTTACTACACGCAGAATTATTCATCAACACGCTTTATTTCCTGCTTAATATCTCCATCAACAGTCTCAAGGGTCAGGGGACATTTCATTGGAGAAACACAAGAACAGAATGATTTAGTTAGCAAATTAAAAGTAGCATGCACAGACCTGAGAGTGTTGTTTAAATGCAGATGTGTCCCCTGGGAAATTTGAAAAGGGACAGACCTTTCACTTGAAAATTAAATGCTGCTGTTTTATGGAAGAGGAAAATTTTGGACAATGCTTTGCCGATACTGACTTTTGATGAATACATAACATCAGCCTGAATAAAATACAAGTGACAGAAATATACTTACATGACAAACAATTCATGCCATTGAATGTAGGGGATAGTGCTACCAAAAATAATTTGTGTTACAGTGCTGTGAAAAAGTATTTGCCCCCTTCACGATACCTGATTATTTGTGCATATTTATCACACTTGTATCAGATCAGCAAACCAATTTTATTATCTCATTTTGACAACCCAAGTAAACATAAAATTTACTTTTATATGATGATTTTATTTATTTAGGGGGGAAAGTCCAAAACTGTTTCACCGTATCAGAAAAATTAATTGTCCCCTGAACCTAATAACTGGTTGTGCCACGCTTGGCAGCAATAACTTAACTGAAATGAAGAGTTAGTGATAACTGGTGATGAGTCTTTCTCATTGCTATGGAGGAATTTTGACCCACTCTTCTCCGCAGAATTGTATGTGAATGATTGTTTGTTTTTATTTGCCCTGCAATTCGCTGGAGACCAATTCAGGGATAGACTCCAGCTCACCTGCATAATCTAATAAGGACAAGTGCTATAGAAAATGGATGCATGGATGGAAATTACTGCTCTTACGTTTGATAAAACTGAGAAGATAACAGACTATAATCCTAACTACAACCCAATTCCAATGAAGTTGGGACGTTGTGTTAAACATAAATAAAAAGAGAATACAATGATTTGCAAATCATGTTCAGCCTATATTTAATTGAATACACAACAAAGACAAAATATTTAATGTTCAAATTGAAAGCAAATAATCCTTAACTTAGAATTTTATGGCTGCTTTCCATAAAAGCTGGGACAGGTGGCAAAAAAGACTGAGAAAGTTGAGGAATGCTCATCAAACACCTGTTTGGAACATCCCACAGGTGAACAGGCAAATTAGGAACAGGTGGGTGCCATGATTGGCTGTAAAAGGCGCTTCCTTGAATTGCTCAATCATTCACAAGCAAAGACGGGGCGAGGTTTGCCTCTTTGTGAACAAGTGCGTGAGAAAATAGTCGAACAGTTTAAGGACAATGTTCCTCAATGTACAATTGCAAGGAATTTAGGGATTTCATCATCTGCGATCCATATCATCAAAAGGTTCAGAGAATCTGGAGAACTCACTGCATGTAAGCGGCAAGGTCGAAAACCAACATTGAATGACCGTGACCTTCGATCCCTCAGGCGGCACTGCATCAAAAACCGACTTTAATGTGGAAAGGATATCACCACATGGGCTCAGAAACAATTCAGAAAACCAATGTCAGTAAATACAATTCAGCGCTACATCTGTAAGTGCAACTTGAAATTCTACTACGCAAAGCAAATGCCATTTATCAACAACACCCAGAAACGCCGCCGGCTTCTCTGGGCCCGAGCTCATCTAAGACGGACTGATGCGAAGTGGAAAAGTGTTCCGTGGTCCGAGGAGTTCACATTTGTGAACAAGTGCGTGAGAAAATAGTCGAACAGTTTAAGGACAATGTTCCTCAATCTACAATGCATTATGAAGCATAAAATACGACAACGGAGACCCCAGACTGTTGAACACCTGAAGCTGTACATCAAGAAAAAATGGGAAAGAATTCCACCTACAAAGCTTCAATAATTAATGTCCTCAGTTCCCAAACGTTTATTGAATGTTGTTAAAAGAAAAGGTGATGTAACACAGTGGTAAACATGACCCTGTCCCAGCTTTTTTGGAAAGTGTTGCAACCATAAAAATTCAAAGTTAATGATTATTTGCTAAAAACAATAAAGTTGATCAACATTAAGTTGATGAACATTAAATATCTTGTCTTTGTAGTGTATTCAATTCAATATAGGTTGAACATGATTTGCAAATCATTGTATTCTGTTTTTATTTATGTTTAACACAACATCCTAACTTCATTGGAATTGGGGTTGTAAATTACCTCCTCTGTATATGCCCTCCTTGTTGCAAAGCTCTCTCTTGTTCAGACATCTCACGCTAGTGTAAAAGTCAGCGTTGGCAGCTTGGAATGTCTAAACTGTCCACTGCAAGCATCCCACTTAATCCTCTGATGGGAAAATTGGCTCCATTCCACACTCATCCACCCAGGTTGATGTGTGCAATGCCCGCTTGTGTGTTTGTGTGTTTGTTTCTCTGTGTGTGTGTGGGGGTGTGTGTGTATTTCAATAAGATGTATATATGTAATATAAGTGCCGAAAAAAATCTTAACATACAGTATATACACATCACCTGCATTTTGTAATTAAAATGGTGCATTATTCACTCATAAGCAAACAAATTACAAAATACATTTTACATAATCGTTCAATGTTAAGAAAAGGAACCGTACAAAATCATGTGTAACACTTTCCTAACTTTCTCATTTTTATGCTCATCTCACTTTCCCTGCCATCACAATAGTGGCATCACAAAAAAAAGCAAGACAGACAAAAAAGGGTACTTATGGAATTGACAAAGGTTCAACTTCTGCATTCTTGTGCTGTACAGCTTAAGTGTCTTTGGGTTCCCAGAAAGTCGATGAATAAATCTAAGTTATTATTGTTATCCATCAACTTTTATACACCACTTATCCTCACTGGGGCTGCAGGTGAGCTGGAGCCTACCACAGCTGACTTTGGTTGAGATTGTTGAGCGAACTGTAGCGAGCTTATACACAAACAAGCAATCACACATCACATTCACACATAAGGACAATCTAGGGCTCATCTCATTTCAATATTTGCAACTTCCTAGGTCCCAGCTCCTCGCTACTCCGTTTACATGCTAGCTACTCCCACCAGATCCCACCAGATGATGTCAACTGCGTAGTTAAATCAAGGCTCGATCTGTTAATTATGAGTACAATAGCATACTCGAGTACTAAAATATTCATTAGGGGCAGCCCTACATTCAACTCCCCTGCAATATTGTCATATTTTTATTGTTTAATAAAACCCTTGTTTCGGTTCCTTGTGTGATTAACCTGCAAAAAAATGCTCCTAAAAATTAGAAAGTTGCTCCTCAAATGAAGAAATGATTATCAAAACTGCTCCTCCAAGAAAAAAAAATATTTTGAGCCTTGTAAATTATTACTATCGCCACAAATGTCCACTTTATGTTTTATATTTCAAATGGAAACATATGAAAGTTATTTTCTTTATGTGCCCAAGTGCATTTGACAAAATGACAGCCTAATTACTAGTTGGTTAGTCGTAGTTACCATGAGCCAGTGTTATCAAGTCATTTTGGTATCAAATACTGCCCCAAATACAACAGACACTCAGCAAAATATCCATCCATTTTCTGTACCGCTTATCCTCGCTAGGATCGCAGGCGTGCTGGAGCGTATCCCAGCTATCTTTGGGCGAGAGGCGGCTTACACCCTGAATTGATCGCCAGCCAATCACAGGGCACATATAAACAAACAACCTCAACATCGAGGAGCCCTGAGACTTTCGCGGAGGATACATCAGACGTCCCTTGATTTGAAGCTAGCCCGTGGAAACTCCTCGATGCTCGATCCTCACTCCCCGATGTGCGTTTAAAACAACTGAGAATCACCTTAATATGGCAGAGAACGATTTTTGTGCGCATGGATGCATGTTCATGACAATAAAGGTGATTCTTCTTCTTATTCTTACTCTTCTTGAGAATAACTTCCGGGCTGCCTTCAATGTTTTGAGGAGCGAGGAGTTAGGAACGTTGCAATTAAGAGACTTCAGATGAGCCCATCGAGCTGGGGTGTCAAAATCAATTTTGTCATGGACCCCATTATAGTTACGGTTTCCCTCAGAGCGCCGTCATGACTTTAAACCACAAATGTTTAATCACCTCATCATATTATTACATAGACAAAACAAATAGATGGATAATGAGTTTTGAAATCAGAAGTCAAGGATAATAGTTAGTTCAACTATTGCTGAAGTTACTGTAAAAAGGCATTTGGTAACAAAAAAATGGTTGCAATATCTCAAGTGTTATTATTTATTACATTTGACAATTTGAAATTTTGGTACAGATTTGTACAAGAATCATGGAAGTTGACCCATACGATTTGCTTTTGCGGGCCACATAAAATGATGTGGTGGGCCGGATCTGGCCCCCGGGCCTTGAGTTTGACACCCATTCCCTAGAGTCTTCTGTAAAGCTGACATGCATGTTTTCCCGAATGTTTGAGGAAGGCGGAGTACCCTTAAAACCCCCCACATAGGCACAAGGAGAACATCCAAACTCCACACAGGATTCAAACTCCCAACCTCAGAATTGTGAGGCCGATGGGCTAAACACTCTTTCACTATGCCGCCTACTACCATATAATTATGGTTTTTGAAATTACACTGTAGTTCAGCATTGTTATGACCAAGGCGTCCACCAGACACAAATCATGACACATTAAATTAACAGTGGACACCACAAAACCTGTGATCCACGAACTAATAACTCAAAAGATAACTCCCCAGGTCACAGGTGTCAGACTCGGATCCGGGCCTGCACATCATTTTATGTGGCCCGTGAAAGCTTGCGACAATGTTCCCTCGAATTCTGTTCCAAACGCACTGACTGGACTCCCTAAAAAGAGCATTAAACACCTGCAGCTCATTCAGAATGCTGCGGCTCGGGGTTCTGACCAGAACAAAGAGGTCAGAGCATATTACTCCAATTGTAAAGTATTTACACTGGCTTCCAGTCAGCTTTAGAATAGATTTTAAAGTTCTGCTACTGGTCGATAAATCACTAAACGGTTTAAGTCCTTAATACATGAATGAAATGCTAATGGAATATAAACCCAATAGGGCTCTGAGATTTACAGACTCAGGTCAAATAGTGGAGCACAGAGTCCAAACCAAAAACATGGTGAAAAAGCATTTAGCGATTATGCTGCACACAAATGGAATAAGTTGCCAACAGAAGTGACGTCAGCCCCAAGTGTGCATGTTTTTAAGTCCAGGTTAAAAACTCTTCTTTTTCCCCCATGCCTTTTAGAGCATTTCCAAATGATATTTCTTGCACTCTATGCTGTTTTAATTGTATTTTAATTTTATTTGTTTATTTTTCTCTTTGTTTTAAATGTTTATATGCTGTTTTTTTCTTTGTTTTTAAATGTTTTTAATCATGTAAAGCACATTGAGTTACCTTGTGTATGAAATGCCCTATATAAATAAATTTGCTTTGCTTTTGGCAGAACATCAAACTTCATCACACCTGTGTGCATATTATTACAACATGAAAAATAAAGTAGTGCTGTATAAACACATATTCCAGCGACACTATGTACTCTCCGGGCTTTTTTCTTGTTTTGCTTCAAGATGTAAGCTCTTGCAGTTTGATTTTAAATGTCAGTAAATGTGTTTCTGTTTCCATAAAACATGCAGTTTGTTCTGCATTTTCTTCCGTACTGTATGTGAACCGAACTTTGAGCTTCAACCCAAGGCACGTACTGAGCCATGATTTTTGGCCTACCGTTACACCCCTATCGATTATACATTATAACCGGCCCCCTTAGGGCAACCATAAGTATGATGCGCCTGCGATGAAAACAAACTTGACACCCCTGACCTAAGTCACGCATGACTCAATATTGTCATCCATCATTCGCACAAGCCAATGTCCTTCTGAGTGCCCACCTTCATGGTGACTCCTCCTGATTGAAGGTGGCAGAATGAGAGCGCCACACAACCCTGCCTGGAACTTGACAAGACAGGCGCAGACGCCCCACGTCAGCTGTGATCCTCATTATGCAGATTAACACATGTTGGAATTGAGAAAATAGGCCGCAGGGGTGAATACTTTACGTTCCTCTCCGGGTATGAGACTGAACCTCTCTTTCAACTGTTGATCTAGAGGTGGTAAAGAGCAGCAGATGGAGCCCTGAGTCTTAACAAACAAACAAAAAACTAAACAGTTGCAATTTTTTTGCCCGACAACCTTTCCATGAATCCTGGAATCTGCTCCATTATGCAGTAACACACGAAACACCCCACAAGACACTAAATCATTTCAATACAACTACACTACAATTCATTATTTGTTTAAAAAGACTAAAACTTTTGAATATGTAACCATGGAGACTGAGAGATACGGGTATCATAGGGAGCTGAAGCCTATCCCAGCTGACTTCATGTGAAAGGTGCACTACACCTTGGACTGGTCGCCAGTCACTCAAAGGGCACATACAGACAGACAATGATTCCCACTCACATTCACACAGCCATTGAGTGGGAATTGATTCTGGCAAGTAAACCACCATCAGTGACTGAGCTGAATGCAAAGCCTCAGAGTAATGCACAGGCTTGGATACAAATTCTATAGAGCCCTGAAATGCCCATTAAAAAACACAAACAAACATTTGAACCATTTAAATGCACAGTGGATTTACAAAAACTCCAAGTACAAAGACAAAGACTCATAATAATGTTGAAATGGTGGAACGACAAGATAGGCAAAAGTCCATTACATCAATCGATTTGGATTGGGACAGTTTTGAAGTGGTGGAGCCCTACTGACAATGTAGCCGATGACCTTCATTTCTTTCGGTTAATAATGGCAAAGATATGAGCAACAGCCCACAGGTAACCCACAACTGTAAAAATAAACACATTGTTAAAACGACCACATAAATCAAAACTGAGTATTATTATCTGTTTAGGCAAACTTTTGATCCTGGATTTCATTCTGTAATATTGTGGTTAATTATGACGAAAGATAATGATGAACACAATTTTAGCTGTATACTGTCAAAGGAATTAAATTTAGGCAATAATGTGACATTTAGATGAGGTTCTCAGTTATTCATTAAATTGCATTACAGCAGCCTTATATTTTTTGCTCTTTACCTGTCAATGACCAAATGTAGGTGGTGAACTAAGCAAGGCACCATTGTGGGTTTTGGGTACATAGACTAACAATTACCTTTTGGCCCATTATCGACAATACATCTGTTTAATGAGGAAAGTGGAAATAAAAGGGCCTTTGTTGTAAAGACCGAGCAAATTAGGGTGAAGCAATCGATGTCATGCACAGACAAAACAACTAAAAAGGATGCATGAAGGACAAAGTAACAGAGACTCTTTTTGTTTACACCATAAATAAAGTACCCTTTTAGAGCGCTTCTCAGGGAGTCAAAACGACACCACTAGCCAACACCAATGACAAGACTTCATCATTTACGCACGGGGGAAAAAAACTAATGTAATTGGTCAGTGATTAATTCATGTTGTTGGTGAACCTTGTGTACAATTTGACATCAACTTACAGGCATGCAGAACATCATCTCTTTTGACCATATCAAAAAGCTGTGATATATGGTATGACATTGTGATTATACTGAGAGCAAATCCAACCAAGAGATGTATATCTAAAAAAATAATAATAATCATCTTGCCTTTATTAAGATAATGATGCTCATCTTCTATTGGCACTATCAGAGAGGTATTCAGGTTTGCTATTGTATTGCTACAGTTTTAATTCAGACTATTTTTATTATTATTTTTTTTTTAAGTGTTTGATTAACATCAGTTCTCATTATTGGTCTAAAATATCAATTTGTTTTCATTTCTTAACCCTTCAAACGCCAGTTTGTTAACACAATGTGCAGGTTGGAAAAGAATATCAAAAATGAAATGTTTATGTATTCTCTGCAACCTTTTTTTTTTTTCTTACAATGATTATAGTAGTCTTTCTTACAGCCAGCAGAGAGAGCTTCCACTTCTTAAATTGAAATATAATTCTTCTCCATAATCAGCAGAGTTTATTTCTTAAACTCAAAATTACATCATTAATTTGCTCCTTAGGTGTGTGTGAGCTGTTAAACGCCTCTTTGGGAAATTATGAATATTGCTTGAAATTGCTCCCTTGTCCATTGTGTAATTTGGTAGGGAAAAAAAAAAATCAAGTGTTGAGTCTATAATGAAACCCTTTTTACCCGAAGAGCACGATGCAATCCAGTAAATAACAGGAAATCAAAAAAAAAAAAAAAAAAAAAAAACTGCTTTTATGGGTTACAGTCAACCAAAAGTGCCCACGATAGAGCCAAAAAGGTACAATTTGGTGTAAATTGTACATAATGATATTTAAAAAGCTCGTTGCAAATTACAAAATCTGACAAAAATCCACACCCTTGGGAAGTTTCATTATCATTATATTTGTATTAACACAGCTAAAATGGTTAAGATCAAACACTCGTCCAGCAGAGCCCAGACGGTTAAATAGCATGAAGGACAAAATATTAGAAACCCACTCACTCTCAATATGAATAATATATATATAATATATATATATATATATATATATATATATGTATATGCTTTTGGGTACACCAGTGACATTGTGGTCTTCCTAATGACGTGACTAGTGAGTGAGTGAGTGTACATTTAATCCGGTTTTAAAGTAGAGTAAATTGATTATTCTGTCTTTCAGACTGCATCGACTTAAAAAAAAAAAACAATTAAACAAAACACATCCCTGTCTCGATTGGAACTCGAAGTTGTCAAGCATCCGCAACGCCCGCCAATAGCGCACATGTTCCCGACCCATGCGCGAGCTACAGTACTGTCCTCATCAGAACATTGTTCCTATTTAGTAAGCAAAGACAGGCTCCAAGACGTATAAAGTTGTGTAAAAAAATAAAAAAGTGTGTGTACCTTTCAAGACGGCAGATATGGTCCCAGCGTGCAGCGATGGTGCCACGTAGTCCATCGGTACCCAATCAGTCACGACGTGTTTCCTGGGTGCAGATGCGCATTTGTGGTTCATATAAAGCGCCAGCATCCAACTGCGTGCCCTCCTTCATAACATCCAGCTGCCCTCCGATCCCCTTCTCGCTCTTTTTCTCTGCATGTGGCGCGCCAGTGCGCACCACTGACGCAACCGCCCACTGCGCGCGAGCTCCACCTGATTCCGCCGCCCTCAAGTGACAATTTCGACACACTCGTTGACATTTATCATCACGGGTGGAGAAAAGCAGGATATGGTGTTTAATTGCATCTATTTCGGTAGCCTCCAACAACACCAGGTAACTCACCTGATAAAAGAGAAACTGCTTCAAATTATCCAGGTGGGACGCTGCTGCCCTCGTGTGGACAAGTTAGAGGCTGCAGTCAATTATGCACTGATCCATGCTATATACTGTAGAGCAGCCAAGGGTTCTAAAATTTGACATGGGAGAATTTTAGTCAAGGACTCCCTTATAATCCTAACACCAATAGACCATTTTGTAATATTTGTAAACAATAGGCGCCAGAGTACTTCCGGGTGGCAGAAAAGTGAGTGGCTATTGCTGTCCTAAATTGAAAACAATGACAAAAACTCAGGTTTGACGTTGCGCTGCCAGATAGACCACAAAAGGTTTTGGTATTTTATTTTATTTTTTTCCTATAAAAAAAATATAATAATAAAAATGTTTCATTAATCTATCAGAACCTCTGGATGACGATAAATCGAGAGAATGTCATAAATAGTTGCACAGAGACGATCACAAGATGTGTGTAAGATGTTTGGTTAAGTGGTCTATCGAACGGCTAGCTTGCTAGCTCTCGTCACATTATCCATTTCACTGCCCAAAGATCAAAACTATGCCATTTATCTGAAAAGTCAATTAGCCAGTCCCTGACCTTAATGTCTGTATTTCTGTCTTGTTGAAATGTAAATGTTCGGTCTCCCTTGGAAGCAAATTACATCACGCAACATCTTTTTGACCGACACTTGACACATTCAGGCTAGAATTATCATGCAAGCCATTTACCTTGTTTTCCCACTCACTATGCCTTGCCTCAGTCAAGTGTCATACTAGTGGACGGGTTTGTCTACAAGGGGAAAGCTCCGTCTTCTGCCGCCTGAAAATATGTGACTGTGAAGTCATGGTGAAAAGGTCCGAACATACAGTAACTGCCATCTGGACCTCTAAATGTCATGGTAATTATTCCTATTTATTTATTTTACAGTTGAACATTTGCCTTTATATGCTGGGACTGGTGGACGATTGGTTAGAGCATCAGCCTCACAGTTCTGAGGACCGGGGTTCAATCCCTGGCCCCGCCTGTGTGGAGTTTGCATGTTCTCCCCGTGCCTGCATGGGTTTTCTCCGGGCACTCCGGTTTCTTCCCACATCCCAAAAACATGCATAACTTGGAGACTCTAAATTGCCCGTAGGTGTGAATGTGAGTGCGAATGGTTGTTTGTTTTCTATGTGCCCTGCGATTGGCTGGCAACCAGTTCAGGGTGTACCCCGCCATAAAAAATAAAATAAAATTTTAAAAAAGCAACTAGCCAGTTTAATTCAGACAACAACAAAATGAGCGGAATCCTTTTGACACCGTTTTGTGATTGATAAGTAAGGAGTCTGGTGGAAGACCATCCAATTGTGCTAAACAATCACAGGCATGGTGGGCATTATACATTTATCCATTCATTGCAAAAACAGTGAGTGATTTATCAACAACTGACCTGCGGAATGTTTTTCCAAGCTTTAAATATTTTGCAGTGATCACTTTGCCTCACCTGGACATTGCCTCACCTGGACAATTCTACATTGGAAAAAAAGCATAAGAGAGCAAGACATTTTTGCATTCTTGCATGGATGACAGATAGGCTGCTGTATACGATAAGTCACAATTATATCAGAGCTTTTAATTGGAGTAATTATTTTAGTTTACTCGTTTCATTGGTGCACCAATCCAATCTCTAAATGCAGGTATGTACTTAAAAAAAACACACACACAATTTATTGTTAATTGGTTTGTGGACCACCAAAGCAGCATTACTGTGTCCCTATACCTAATAGGGGCTGAGCCCAGCCAGCCCCAAGAGTGAAGGGCATCATATTCCCTCAACCTGTGACACACTTCACATATGACACAAGGTTCGCTAATCCATCAGACTCCTCTTTAATGAAACTCTCAATTACACACACGCTGCAGGAAATTCAGAAATGCCTCATTGAACACTCACTGAAACATGTCTGCCGAAAGCTTTAAAGGTCCTGTAGTTTGGCTATTTTAGACCTCCATAGAATGACTCACTAACATGGACTTTGTATAAAACTGTCAATTTCATTTACAAAAACACCTTGGTTTTGTCATACGAGGGTCCAGAAAAGGCCCTTCTGTCAGCTACTCGTTTGACCCAGTTTTGTATCTGCTTTGTGCATATTTGACTAAGACCACCCCTTTCCTAATTGGTTGCCTCCGTGTCGAAGAACCACTTGTGAGAGGAAATGTGTTTGTTATGTTGACAGCGCTGGCTCGGGAGCGGAAAGGAAGGCAGAGAGCTTCTCTAGTGACGTAAATAAGGTTGAGAAATTTGAATCACCTGGTTTCAGCCCTCTTGGCAAAAATATGTCCCCTTTAAGATTTGGAATCTTTTAGGCTTCCAACAGAAACTGATACATTTTGTTGAATAAGAACTACTTGTCTGGGAATGTATTACAAAATAAAACATACTTGTTAAATGCTGAATGAAATGCAGAGTACATTTAATGGCTCTTTTGGACCTTCTAATGAAACCCCACAGGACTTGAGGCAGTCACATCACACGCATCCATCAAGATCCTGTTTATGGGTAACTGATATTTTGCAATGGTCACAACATTTAACTTTAAATGTTTGATTCACCAATTTTTATTTGACATCAGTTGATCATATCTAATCAGTTTGATGTAACAGAAGCATCCAAAAAGTGATTAATAACTGATGACGCAGTCAAATTGATGTTTCATATGGTTAAATGTTAATGTTCTGCATGTATAACGGCATTAACAATATACAGTACTTTGAATGAGATGCAAATTGATTAGAATTTTGAAAGGCATTCACCACCATTTAAAGATATTCAAAATATATGTTTCCACCGTCAAACAGTCATAAATAACTGCACTCATTTTTCCACCAACAAGCATTCAAAATGCCCCAAACTGAAGCCATACAGTAAAAGCAAATATTAAATAGCAGTAACCCAGTATCTTCAAGATTAATGTTTGCATTGGAGGGGACCTGATGCAAGCAGCTAACAGTGGAGTGCTGACTGAGTCAAGGCCAAAGAACCCTAATTTGGATTAGTACCAAATTAAATACCTTAATTGATACCCACCTCCTGCATATGGCTGACTTTAGTCATTATAATGCAGATGATGTTCAGGTAAATAACCCCACTGCAAAAAATCTCTATCCTGGAATCTGCACATTTGTTTGTTATTTGTGCAGTTTCTAGGATAGAGCTTTTATTTGTTGGGCCACAAAAGATTTGAACCCCGGTCCTCAGAACTCTGAGGCAGATGTGCTAACCAGTCATTCACCGTGCTGCCAATTTGGTGACTAATTATTCAAAATGGGAAATCCACGTCTCAAAGTAGGATGCTTGTGTTCTGCTAATACCCGGCATTAATTTACAGCATTTTACTGGTGAAGATAGTTTAATTTATTACTATTCCTTTTCTTAACTAAAAAGCAAGTAAATCGCCAGGTTTTTTCTTTGCAATTAAATAGGAACGCTGTTTTTGTTTTTGTTTTTTTAATAAAAAACCTAGGAGATTGTTTTTCCATTGGAAAGGGGCAAGACTCAAGTGTGACATTAATTCCATTCATCAACTCAATCAAGCTGCTTATGTAGTCTTTCTTCAATTTGCCAATGTGGTTATTTTTCCTTTTCACCTGAGCTGACTGGATGAAATGGCCTTCGGTGAAAGGAAGCGCTAAAGGTTACAGTGCCACCAGATGCTTCGACCTGCAATTGACAGCTTGCAGATGTATGTTCATGTCGACTGTCTTTTTTTTTTTTTTTTGGCGATTGCTATTGCACTGAGTAACTATGATTATGATACATATATTTCTTACTACGGCCAGGATAATAATTTTACCAAATACTGTTTACAATCTCTTCAGAGTGTATTGCTTCTTTAATAAGCTATATATTATCTAAAAACATAAAAGTCATTCTTTAAGAAAGTAACATTTCCGTCCATGAAATTCCAACAGCCCTGAGATCATGATAACCTGATATGGAGTTGTTGAGACCAGACACGTGATTAAGAGAGGACACTCAGCTATGCTCTAGGCCGACCCCTGCTGGACATTTCTCTCATAGTTCGTCTGACAGATGTGTACACGGCGGGTGAAGTAGTCCGGCTCAGAAATGGCCTTGAGGAGGTCTGTCTGGATCAAGGTGATGTCATAAAGCTCCGAGATGCAGGCTGTGCGAGTGTCCGAGCCGTCTTGCTCAATGAAAACCTGGACCAGACACAGAGTCGGTTTTTAAACACAACTGTATTGGAAGCTACTTTGCATTTCACACCACACGAACATGCAAAAGAACAACCAAATATGAGTAATGTAATTATTATAAGTCCCGCCTCCTTCTAGATTTGATTGCTCTGGAGGAGACAAGTGATTGAGGGAAGATAATGTTTCGAAAAAATTGAAGCAGAAACTACTAAGTGGTGTCATCAATAAGGTATGTAAGACAGGAACAACAGGTTTACTGAGATGGAAACCAAACATTTGTCATTCCTGCAAGCTAAAATTGCTTGGACCAGGTCCAACGCACAACAAGGACTAGAGATTTCTCTTCTGCGCTCCGTCGTCCTCTGAGGTCGTACAATTTGGAATTCAACCAAATTTGAGGGCAGACTGAAATGTGCTACTAAACACGCTCAAACTTCAGTCTAAAACTCACAAGATTTCAGAGAACCTTACAAGAAGCTCAGGTCAATTAGAATCAAAGGATTAACTCTTCGATGGTGTCTTTTTTGCAACACAACACAGTGACAATAAGGGGGAAGAAGAAGAATGCATACCGCAAGATTCCTGATGTGAGCAGACTCACATTCAAAGCATTAATACTTTTGACCAATTTGTACCAAAATGTAATGCCTTCTACCTGGGCCTATAAAGTTTAACAGAAATTGTTTTGGATTATTTATTTATTTTTATTTTTTTACATTCGGCTCATTTGCGTCTACGAATTTGATCACATATAATTGCCAATGTCTAACTTTCATCAACTGAACCAACACACTCGCAAAGGAAGAGCAGAGCTGGAAGTCACAGTACTTGAAGTAGCTTTAAAATGTTCTTACTAAATGGGACTTGACATTATACAAAACATTAAAAAAATGACTCATTTAACTCATTCACTGCCAGCCGTTTCCTGAGTAAAGAACCCCATAGACTGCCAGGCATTTTTGAGCAATTTCATTCGTTTTTCAAGCCCCGAAGAATAAATAGTGTGTACTATGACTATGTAAACACCAAAACCACCAAAAGAAAGATCAGACTCTCTTCTTTCATCAGGAAAAAAGTTTGTCTCTAGCTTATACCGTTCTTTAGTAATCAGCAGTCAAATATAGGCTACTTTCAGCCAAATCAGTTTCTGGAGGAACAAAAATGAGAAAACAGCCTTTTTGTGAAAGCAGACAGATTCAGCAGAACAATGCCTTTGACACCAATATTTTTTTTCTTTAGTGAAAATCTCAAACATCTGAACATAAAACACTGAGAAAGTACTTTTGACATAAAATTTTATTTACATGTAAAACTATGTACAGAATATCCATGAACAAATGGGGCTCCACACTTGCACTTTCTTGCTCGTAATTCTCCTCCTCTGCCTTTTGCTCAATAGTCCACGTTTTTATTACCTTGCGCATAAAATCTAGCAACGTTTTATCCACATCTGGATTTTATTCTTAGGTGGCGGTGAACGGGATCTTGTGTGGTTGTCATTGTCCTTGAAACCAGTCCCTACTTCTGCTCGAAGCACAACCTGTGCAGTTTAGAAATATAACTATTACTATAAAAATACATTGTAGAAATTGCTGTATTGGGACGTAAGTTTTAAAAAATACATTACTACAATTACTAGAGAATACTTTTTATTGAAACATGTTTTGCAAGGGTAAAGAAAAAAAACCTACTTTTCTTCGTTGCAATCCTAAATGACGTTCGCCTTGCAGGTGTTCCATTACTGCAAGATGGACGAGCTAGAAATGGAAAATTCAAATCAGTACTGGTAACAGATGTTACATTGTAATGTAAACTAGTGGGACTAAATTATTTTTATGTAGCAAGGATTGAGGAGCATGTTTGTTCGCTAAATATAGCTAACGAGAGTTGCAAATGAGTTACCTTTGTCTCCATTTATCAGCCGGAGGAAGCTCCGGATGAAGCTCTGCTGCTTCCAGGCGATCCAGAGGGAGTTCACTCGTCTGACGATTCCGGATCCCATTTACCGTATTTTCACGACCATAAGGCGCACTTAAAAGTCTTAAATTTTCTCCAAAATGGACGGGCGCCTGATGTGTGCACCGAGTTCCGAAATCTGTAAATGTTGTTTGTTGCTTTGATGAGCGCGCCGCTTGACTGACTGGGAGAATTTCCTGCCGACACGCTGCTTATATAGAGAAGAAATGCGGACGTGACTGAGGACAGCATGCAGACATTAAAGGGGGAAGGGTGCGCATGAAAGAAGACGCTAAAGGCACGCCCCCAGCAGATATATAGTGCTGGTATGTGCATTGTGCAAAACAACATCGGTTTGGCCAAGGACCCCCGAAAATGGCACCTACGAAGAGACACGCTTACGAAGCACAGTTTAAACTGCAAGCTATCAGTTACGCGGAGGAACATGGGAATCGAGCAGCCGTGAGAGAATTCAAGACCAACGGATCCATGGTTCGCAAGTGGAGGAAGCAGGAAAACGAGCTTCGCCAAGTCAAGAAGACAATGCTGAGTTTCCGCGGAAACAAGGCGAGGTGGCCCGAGTTGGAAGACCAACTCGAGCAATAGATTAATGATCTAAGAACAGCCGGGAGAAGCATCATTGCTGAACAGCCCCCCCCTGGCAACGAGACTGACTCCGACAATGACGAGAGGGAACCCGGCATGTTTGATGGAGAACTTGCCCAGCTGTTCATTTCGGATACAGAAGATGAGGACTTTGATGGATTTGTGGATGAGGATTGATCAAAAAATAACGTTAAATACTTCAATAAAGTACAACCAAACTCAGTTTTGCTGCCGCTGCCTTTTTAAAAACATATGCTAGCATGCATGCTAGCATATGTTTTAGTGTGCATGCATGCTACCGTATGTTTTAAGCTAGCGTATGTTTTACCATGCCTGCACCCAATAATACGGTGCACCTTATGTATGTGTTAAATACAGAAATAGACCCCGTAACTGAGACTGCGCCTTTTAATACGGTGCGCCTTATGGTCGTGAAAATACGGTACTCAAATCCTGGTCGGCAGACGATCAGCTGGCAAGGTGCCGAGAGCATCTCGCCCCAGCATTTTGGGCGATAGCTTTGCAACACAGCGATCGGCTCAGAATGTCATCCTTTATTCCCTTGCATGAGCTAAGCATAGGTGTCAAACTCAAGGCCTAGGGGCCAGATGCGGCCCGCCACATTATTCTATGTGGTCCGCGAAAGCAAATCATGCTCGTCAACTTCTGTGATTTTTGCGAAAATCTGTACCCAAATTCCAAATTGTCATAATAATTAACAGTTATGTTGAGATATTGCATTTTTTCTGGAACCAAACCCTTCTTCTACAGTAACTTAAACAATACTTGAACAATCTATTATTCTTGTCTTCTGAGTTCAAAACTAGTTAGCCCTCAATTTTTTGTGTAATGGTAATAATATGATTAGGTGATTAAACATTTATATGATTTCACTGTTCTAATGGCCGGCTGAGGGAAATCATAACTACAATGCGCCCCGAGAAAAAAATTTGTTTGACACACCTGACTAAATAAAGCGTCATTCCTGTCGGTCGCAGGAATATTTTTCTTGCCTTGGCGCAGTAAATTTCTAGTACCGAAAGCTTTTTTTTTTCTCGATTTTTTTCATTTTGTCTTCTCTCTTTTCCGCCATTATACTTGCCTCTTCTCATCGTCTCTTGCACCCCGCCTTCTTCTTCTTCTTCCTCTTGTTCACCTCAATGCATTGTTGCCCTCTACAGGGTGCCATTCTCATTGGAGTTATCCAGAGGCTTGACGATCACACATAAACTCCACAAGACCCTCCCCCACTCATCCCCGTTAAAAAAAAAAAGCCATTGCCGTCTTTAGATGGGATTGGCAAGGAATAGCTCGATTCTGAATGACATCTTTGGACAGCAGTGGCAGGGAATGAGTTAAAAATTAGTGAGGCAGAGAGTGAGAATATTGCCCTTTGTTCATTATACGCTATATGAAATATTACAAATGAGATTGAAAATGTGTGTGAAAAATAAGTGGAAAAAAAGAGCTGTGCCAAAGGTCATAGTTGTGTGCTACCTTGGGATGCACGACAGTATCCTCATCATTCTGTCGTATGTTGTCATCTATGAAGATGTGTTGAACGTGCTTGTCAAAGGGATCCACCCACAACGGCTTCCCACCCTGGATGGAGAACGTTTTAGTCATCCACCTGGATGAAGGAATAAAAAACAGTGGGAAGTGAATAAAAGTGTATTCAGGAGACTGAAGCCACCTCAATTGTACAGAGGGAATCAGGTGTACCATTCATAGTCATCCTGGAAGCCTCCGAGTCCATTTGCGCTGCTAAAGAATTGGTACAGCCCTCTCTCTCCGTCACGGGTCGACAGTCGCTCTGCGCCTCTGGTCAGAAGAACCCCTTTCGGGCTGCAGCGGATCTTGCCTGGTGTCTTGTTCACATTTAACTGAGCAGGAGAGAAGTTCACTCAGGACTTTGCTAGAAGTACACAACAGTACGACTACTGGGAGATTGATGGGCCCTCATTCCATAACACATTATTTTCACACGAACCTTCTTAAAGTGGACTAAAGCACAGTGTCTATTAAAACAGGGGCTACTACTTGAGGAAATACTATATTTATACATTTATTTATTTTAGAGTGATTCTCAGTGTGATACCGGTACCACTAGTGGTACGCAAAATAATCACTGCCTAATTACAGTTCAGTTGTATTTACAACCCCAATTCCAATGAAGTTGGGACGTTGTGTTAAACATAAATAAAACCAGAATACAATGATTTGCAAATCATGTTCGACCAATATTTAATTGAATACAATACAAAGACAAGATATTTAATGTTCAAACTGATAAACCTTATTGTTTTTAGCAAATAATTAACTTGGAATTTTATGGCTGCAACACGTTCCAAAAAAGCTGGGACAGTCTGTTGTCGTATTTTACGCTTCATAATGCGCCACACATTTTCAATGGGAGACAGGTCTGGACTGCAGGCATGCCAGTCTAGTACCCGCACTTGTACTACAAAGCCACGCTGTTGTAACACGTGCAGAATGTGGTTTGGCATTGTCTTGCTGAAATAAGCAGGGGCGTGCATGAAAAAGATGTTGCTTGGATAGCAGTATATGGTTCTCCAAAACCTGTATGTACGTTTCAGCATTAATGGTGCCTTCACAGATGTGTAAGTTGCCCATGCCATTGGCACTAACACATCCCCATACCATCACAGATGCTGGATTTTGAACCTTGCGTCCATAACAGTCCGGATGGTTCTTTTCCTCTTTGGCCCAGAGGACACGACGTCCACAATTTCCCAAAACAATTTGAAATGTGGGCTCGTCGGACCACAGAACACTTTTCCACTTCGCATCAGTCCATCTTAGATGAACTCGGGCCCAGAGAAGCCGGCGGCGTTTCTGGGTGTTGTTGATAAATGGCTTTTGCTTTGCATAGTAGAATTTCAAGTTGCACTTACAGATGTAGCGCTGAACTGTATTTACTGACATTGGTTTTCTGAAGTGTTCCTGAGCCAATGTGGTGATATCCTTTCCACATTGATGTCGGTTTTGGATGCAGTGCCACCTGAGGGATCGAAGGTCACGGGCATTCAATGTTGGCTTTCGACCTTGCCGCTTATATGCAGTGATTTTTCCAGATTCTCTGAACCCTTTGATGATATTATGGACCGCAGATGATGAAATCCATAAATTCCTTGCAATTGTATGTTGAGGAACATTGTCCTTAAACTGTTCGACTATTTTCTCACGCACTTGTTCACAAAGAGGTGAACCTCGCCCCATCTTTGCTTATGAATGACTGAGCAATTCAGGGAAGCTCCTTTTATACCCAATCATGGCACCCACCTGTTCCCAATTAGCGTGTTCACCTGTGGGATGTTCCAAACAGTTGTTTGATGAGTATTCCTCAACTTTCTCAGTCTTTTTTGCCACCTGTCCCAGCTTTTTTGGAAAGTGTTGCAGCCATAAAATTCTAAGTTAATGATTATTTGCTTTCAATTTGAACATTAAATATCTTGTCTTTGTAGTGTATTCAATTAAATATAGGCTGAACATGATTTGCAAATCATTGTATTCTCTTTTTATTTATGTTTATTTTATGTTCCCAATTAGCGTGTTCACCTGTGGGATGTTCCAAACAGTTGTTTGATGAGTATTCCTCAACTTTCTCAGTCTTTTTTGCCACCTGTCCCAGCTTTTTTGGAAAGTGTTGCAGCCATAAAGTTCTAAGTTAATGCTTATTTGCTAAAAACAACAAAGTTGATCAGTTTGAACATTAAATATTTTGTCTTTGTAGTGTATTCAATTAAATATAGGTTGAACATGATTTGCAAATCATTCTATTCTGTTTTTATTTATGTTTAACACAACGTCCCAACTTCATTGGAATTGGGGTTGTAACTTTTAAGTTCAATACATTTGGATTTAACAATGGTTTGTTTGTTAATATTTAGGTACAATTTTTATTTAACTTTTATGGGCAATACATTTTAATTGAATCATTTATATAGGTACAGTTTTTATTATTCTATAGTTACAGTACAGTACACTTACCATTCAACCTGTGCATAATGTTGCAGTGGCTTACAATAATATTGAAACATACTTTTTAGGAATAAAACCAGTCGTCTTTGACGAACACTTGGGTCTACTCAGGTATTGTATTATTATTTTGGCCATGATGGAGGAACCTAGCGTGCTACAAATATTTCATGGTGGTACTGGGTGTAAAAAGTATGGAAAACATAGTCAGAGATGGTTTCAGGTGCCAATATGCGAATTTAAATTGAATAAAACTTGGTACTATGCACAACCAGTTCAGGGTGTGCCCCGCCTCCTGCCCGATGACAGCTGGGATAGGCTCCAGCATGCCCGCGACCCTAGTGAGGAGAAGCGGCTCAGAAAATGGATGGATGGATGGTACTATACAGCGGTGCGAAAAAGTGTTTGCCACCCCTTCCTGAGAACACAAAATGCAGTTTTTAAATGAAGGTTTTTATTATTAAGGAAGGAAAAAAATTCAAACGTTGATGGCCCTGTATGTAAAAATGCCCCCTAAACCTATTAACTGGTTGAGCCACCCTTAGCATCAACAACTACAATCAAGCGTTTGCAATGACTTGCAATTAGTCTCTTAGAGCGCTGTGGAGGAATTTTGGCCCACTCATCTTTGCAGAATTGTTGTAATTCCTCCACATTGGAGGGTTTTCCAGCATGAACCGCCTTTTTAAGGTCATGCCACAGCATCTCAATAGGATTCAGGTCAGGACTTTGATGAGGCCCCTCAAAAGTCTTCATTTTGTTTTTCTTCAGCCATTCAGAGCGTCACAGGTCCCCTGCTGGACCCCCTGCAGTTTGCCTACCGAGCGAACAGGTCTGCGGATATGCAGTCAACATGGGACTGTACTTCATTCTAGAACACCTTGACAGTGCAGGGACCTACGCGACGATCCTGTTCGTGGACTTCAGCTCAGCGTTCAACACCATCATCCCTGAACTACTTTCCTCCAAGCTTCTCCAGCTCAGCGTCTCACCTGCCATTTGCCAGTGGATTTACAGCTTCCTGACGGGCAGGACACAGCAGGTGAGGCTGGGGGAGACCATCTCATCCACACGCAGCTTCTGTACTGGGGCGCCCCAAGGTTGTGTCCTCTCTCCGCTGCTTTTCTCTCTCTACACGAACGACTGCACCTCAACGCACCCGGCTGTCAAACTCCTGAAGTTTGTAGATGACACCACTCTCATCGGCCTCATCAAGGACGGTGACGAGTCTGCATATCGACAGGAAGTGGAGCGGCTGGAGCTGTGGTGGGGCCGAAACAACCTGGAGCTGAACACGCTCAAGACTGTAGAGATGATCGTGGACTTCAGGAGGCATCCTTCGCCACAGCTGCCCCTCACGCTGTCCAGCTGCCTTGTGTCAACCGTCGAGACCTTCAAGTTCCTGGGAATTAGAGTCTCTCAGGACCTGAAGTGGGCAATCAACATCAACTCCGTCCTCAAAAAGGCCCAGCAGAGGATATACTTCCTGCGACTTCTGAGAAAGCACGGGCTGCCACAGGAGCTGCTGAGGCAGTTCTACACAGCGGTCATCGAGTCAGTCCTGTGTTCTTCCATCACAGTCTGGTTTGGTGCTGCTACAAAAAAGGACAAACTCCGACTGCAACAGACAATCAAAACTGCTGAAAAGATTGTTGGTACCCCACTCCCCGCCCTTAAGGACTTGCACGCTGCCAGAACTAAGACAAGAGCGTGCCAAATCCTCTCGGACCCTCCACATCCCGGTCACCGGCTCTTCCAGCTCCTTCCCTCAGGTAGGCGCTACCGATCAATGCAAACTAGAACTAGCAGACATTCCAACAGCTTCTTCCCTCTTGCAATCAACTTCTTAAACAGCTAACCTACAATTCCATTGCAACATGCTGCCAATTTTTTTGTCTTGTGTTTTTATGTCTCAAAAGTATTTTCTGTCAAATGGCTATCTGTTGTCTTACTAGAACTACCAGAGACAAATTCCTTGTGTGTTTTTTGACATACTTGACAAATAAAGATGATTTTGATTCTGATTCTTAACTGAGGCAAGTGAGGCCTGCAGGTCTTTGGATGTTGTTGTAGGGTCTTTTGGGACCTCTTGGATGAGTCGTCACTGCGTGGTTGGGGTAATTTTGGTTGGTCGGCCACTCCTTAAAAGGTTCACCACTGTTCCATGTTTTCGCTATTTGTGGATAATGGCGCTCACTGTGGTTCGCTGGAGTCCCAAAGCTTTAGAAATGGCTTTATAACCTTTTCCACACTGATCTCAGTTACCTTTTTCCTCATTTGTTCTTAAATTTCTTTAGCTCTCGGCATGATGTCGAGATTTTGAGAATCTTTTGGTCTACTTCACTTTGTCAGGCAGGTCCTATTTATGTGATTTTTTGATTGTGAACAGGTGTGGCAGTAACAAGCCTAGGTGTGGCTGGAGAAATTCAACTCAGGTATGATGAACCACAGTTCAAGCCTCTTCTTTATACTCCCGCATTGCATCACGTGACCGACGAATTGCCCCGTGCAGCACCTTTACGTAGCTTGCCGTGCACCCGACAAAAATAGTTGCTGCGCATCGAACGTCGCGGAGATCATCACTCGTGATTGGTCCGTTTTAGTCACATGCTGTGATGACGTACCAGCATTCCATTGGTTCTACATACCATCTACGTCGCCGCCTTCTTGATCAATTTTGCAGCATAATTAAACGTATCATCTGGTCATCTAGGTCCATTTGTTCTGTTGCGGTCGCCATTGTTGTTGTTCCTTGTTACTGAAAGGAAAGTAAAAACGGCTACTGGAAATGTAAAAAAAAAAAATAATGCAGAGGAAACTCCACCCTGTAGTGTCCAATCCAATACCAGCCATAGCGACACCCCCGACTTGGAGGAGAACTGCAGCACACTTTCAGAACAGCGCACGTGGGTTGCGCTCGAGTATAAAGGCAAACTACGCGTGGGACAGCCGCAGTGACGTCAGCGCGGTCGCCGTCTGCGCGAGTATAAAGAAGCCTTTATGTTTCAACGGGGGGGGGCAAACACTTTTTCCCACAGGACCATGTAGGTTTGGATTTTATTTCTACCTTAACAATAAAAAAACATTTTAAAACTGTATTTTGTGTTTACTTTAGTTGTCTTTGGTTAATATTTAAATTAGCTTGACGATGGGAAACATTTAAGTGGGACAAATATGCAAAAAAAGAAATCAGGAAGGGGTCAAACACTTTCACACAACTGTACCTACCTATGCCTCTGGAGGATTTTAATATGAACAAGCTAAAAACCAGCAGTACAAACCCCAAGCCCATGTAGGTGACAGTGAAGATGTACCACTGACGTAGTGCACAGTCGTTCTCTCTCTCAGTTCCGTCGACTTACCACAAAGTTGTCATAACGACCACCTTTTTAGACTACAAATTTTTCATGGCAGATCGATGCAGCCTTTCACAAAACACATTCAGTGCACAATCACAGTCTGCCTTCTGCACGCTCACCTTCTAGCTGGAGGATGTATAGCACCTGACAAGTGATTTTTTTTTTTTTTTTTTTTTACTAAGCTTACCCTGACAGGTCAGAAAAACAAACTTCTATAAGTTCTCCAGAACTCAAATAATTCAATTATTAGAGGCTACAGTTTTTGAGAACAGTTCTATCATTGAAGGATTAGATGTGAGAAGAGAGACTAGGATTTTCTGCCTCAAAAGCAATCAATATCTCAAAAACTGATGCTAGTTTTTAATTTTTCATCCACACTTTTGTCAGTGTGGATGCTAGAATGCCATTTTGTGTGAATCAGGTGCAGGCTGCAGGATACCCAATCTACTAGTGTGGTTTTGTACAATATTTAGCGCTTGAGAGCATGAAACAAGTGTGAGTGTCACTTCTCCCAAACTCAAACTCAAACGCCCCAATCCGTTAAAGAGATCAATTTTAGTAATGATATAGAGCTGCATTCATCAAAGTGCTCCTCTTTGTGGAAGTCTGAGAATGTGTCTCCACTAGTTGTATATAAAGGATGACCATAGAACTAAAGTAATAATATATGGCGATAGACACCCACAATGTATCCCACAGGGCATCCTCCATTTTTGGCCCATGTTGAGATCTTGCATAGAAAATTCGAACATGATCCAAATCTAGATCTACGTTCGCTGCCCACAATTTATCTGCGCTAACAGAAAGGCAATTTTGAATGGAATGTATATTCAGATACAAAGGGAAAAAAATAGCGCCTTTTTAAGTTGTAGACTAATATGCAAAAAGGTTGACCTGTACTTGAATCATGATACCCATCACTTTTAAGGCCACTGCCATTCTTAAGTACATATTTTTTTACTTCTACATTATATTTTTGTGTAGAAGTTACTTATTAGATTAGACTAGATTTTAGACAAGAATACTGACGATGCCTTACCATTACAGTATGTTTTTTAAGACAAACGTCGACTCAATAATATTCTATATAGTCAACTCTGATTACAGGGCATATAAGCTTAAAATATTAGCAGTTTTTTGTTCAGTCAATTAAAATACAAACCTAACTATAGTGGTAAATAACAATAACAGTAATGGATATCATCCCCATAACATTAAACAATAGCACCCATGTCAGAACTCACTTGTCCTCAAACCCCAATATTGCACATATACGCTCCTTTTCCAAAGACAGCATTGGAGTTCACTGTCAAAAGAAGGGAAAGTGGAAATAATTTTTCCAAAGGAAACAAAGGATTCATCCAGGACATTTTACTCTCTCTCATTTCACATGGCAAATTGGTCAACCATTTCCAAGAAGACCTGAAGTTTTATAGAAGGAAGAGCAGACTGAAACTATAAAAAAACCACTCGCAGAAAATTTCCCAGCAGCAGCGGGTAAACAGCATTACAAGTGGTGATTCAGGAAACTGATTTCTTTTCAAATAAATGTCAGCCTTTGTATATTATGGAGCAACTGATTGAAAATGTGCTGTGGTCGTGTTTGCGAAGGTCGAGTGACACTTCAAATCAGTGAGTGGAGACAATGCTTAGATTGAGTGTGACTATTTCACCTTCAGATCAGGGAGATCAGGAAACAGGGGATGGGCGCCCTGAGTCAGTGCTTTGGATACAGCATTTAGCACACGAGGTAGGTCACTTCCAAACGTACGAAAGTGGACGGCAAACTCGGTCCCTTGCTGCGTCAGGTCTTTGAGCAGCTGGAAAAAGGAAGGAAGGATCCAGTGGTAGAGTCGTCCATCCTCCGCCTTTATTGTCAGCTCTCGGTCTCCCTGTGGGGAGGCCAATGCGTCAATACAAAATACAGTGATCCCTCGTTTTTCACGGTTAATGGGGACCAGAACCCCCCGCGAAAGTTGAAAAATACCAAGTAGGATTTGCCCCCCCCCCCAGGAATTTTTGTCTATGTGGGTACCAGAATATTTAAAATATGTAAACAGTATTTATACTTTACATATTTGAGACAAAGATTACAACAGTAAACGTATTTACTTAAATCTTTAATTATAAAACCTTATACAGTAATTAACATTCATCAATATTGCCTTCTGAGAGAGGCGAAAAGGCTTGCGTTGGTGGCGGAGGACAGGCTCTCACTTGACTCGTATAGGCTTTAGGTTCACTCGGAGACTCGTCTGCTGATGGTGTAGCTGGGGTTTTACCTTGGAGAAAAACATGGTGATGGGTAGTTGTTGTCTTTGTTTTTTCTTTTGTACAAGGACATAACACCGTCTCTTATTACGCGGCGTTACCACACGTTTCGCTTCCTTATTGAAGCAGTTTTGCGGATGTTTGCTTCCTCTTTCTTGATGTACGACACTGTAGATTCATTCACGGCATAATGGCGTGCCACAGATGCATAACTTCTGTCCTCTTTGATCATATCTAAAAGTTTCACTTTTTCGCTGATGGCCATCATCTTCTTCTTCCTCTTGGGCGCCCCGGAGGAAGCTTTCGCAGGGGCACAGCACTTAGGCGGCATTGTAAGGGCTTAACTAATCCAAAAACGTTATCGCTTAAACAAAAAACGCCATCACGAACACAACACTAAGATACAGTATGCGAGTCAGTAAAGGGAAGATGCTGGGTGAGGCTGCGATGATGCGCAGCCAATCAGCTCACGGGATAAATCCACCCGTGCTCTCATTGGTCGATGTCGCGCCGGGAACCAATCACGCGCCTTGTATGAGTGCCCGTGGCATGTACAGTACAGTACAGGCATGTACAAAGCCTCTGAGTCACTCATCTCTTTGTTTGGCATGCAGGGAAACCTTTTTTTTAATGAATATTTTGGAAAAGCCCGTGAAGCACTGAAGCCACAAAACGTGAAGTGGCGAGGGAACACTGTATAGTCTCAAGAAAATGGACGGATGGATGGATCTTGTTTGTTGGGGCAACTACCAAAGTACATTCTGTTGGAGCTCTGAAAGCGGACTAGCAGTAAATGCAGTAAGACTCCAGCTTCACCATATGGGTCATCACTTGATAGCAAAGGTTTTTGGTGCTTCATTTCTTTTTACACTTGTGACAATTATCCAACCATTTTCTGTACTGCTTATCCTCACTAGGATCACCATCTTTGGGCGAGAGGCGGGATACACCCTGGACTAGTCGCCAGCCAATCGCAGGGTACGTATAAACAAACAACCATTCGCACTCACATTCACACCGACGGGTAATTTAGAGTTTTCAATTAACCTAGCATGCATGTTTTGGGATGTGGGAGGAAACCAGAGTACCTGGAGAAAAGCCACACAAGCAAGGGGAAAACATGAAAACTCCACACAATGGAGGACCGAATTTGAACCCGGTTCCTCAGTACTGTGAGGGAGATGTGCTATAACCAGTCGACCACCGTTCCGCCTCGTGACAAAAATTGTGTTTTTCACATCTGTATTTGTTATTACAGTAAAAACAATGTGTTTTTTTTAATTATCTCAATATAAACAGTGGTTAACAGCAACGGGGCAGGGAATCCAGGCAATTGCCTCGGCAATTGCCTCGGCCCCCCGAACTGAAGAGACGGCTGACGTTATCAATGACAAAACAATGACAATGCTTTAACACTGGGAGAAAAAAACAAGTATTGAGAATCCCCCGCATAGGGTCCCTTATTAGCCAGTGGCGAGTCGGGCGCTCCGAGAGACAGCTCATATGGTAATCGCCAAGAACCTAAAGGACCAAGGTCTAGAAGTGCTAAAGCAGGAGACCGCAGTGGTGGAAAGGGTTCTCATCCTCGGGCTCTACCAAACACCGTCCGACGGGGGAGGACGTATTCCTTCATACGGTGACTTGAACTGTGTAGATGACAGCCACAGACAAAAAGACTGTTTCTGGCTATTAGACACTCTACTTCAATATTGCTAAACACTAAGTGATCAAAAACATAAAAAATTATTACATATCGATAAACACTAAGTAATTAAAAAAAAAGTTAATCAAAAACATTAAAAGTATAATATGTATTAACAAAACAACCCTACAGTCATCCAGAAATTCACACCTCAGGTTTAAGAAAATCCTTCATGAGCAGGTTGTACATCAGTCATGCAACAAAGTTAGACTGAGGAATATGAATCATTGTCATCATTTGAGTCGTCATTGTCATCCAAGAGCAAAACGGTCAGCAAAACGTTCATCAGAGACTCAACAGTGAAATTGTGAATATTGGCTATGACGACTGCATCACCAACATTGTCAGGAATGTATGTGCATCAGGTTTGGTTCAAGAGTACAAACACCGCCCTGAGAAGCCAACAGTAGATCAAGTGTCATGCGCTTTTGGAGGGCTACTTCACGAATTGCATTAATTTCCACACGTGAAGCCTCAAGAATCGTCAGGGTAGTGTTAACAAAACTAGAAAAGCGATAACTTTGAGTTTCATATCTTAACATCAATTTGCCCACCCCAATTTGAGGAAATAGAGTCTTGGTACCTGTTCTCCAAACCTTGTGATCAGTGGGGACATCTGTGCCCCAAACTGGATCGTGTTCTTTAAATTGGGCCTGTCTGCGTCAACGGGGTGTGGCAGAGATAATGTATGAGTGGTCTGTCAAAGCAATTGGGACACACCAACCTGACCAAGCGGAAAAACATTTGCCAAAACAGTCCATATCATTACATAACTGGAAACCCTGTAGACACTACAGTGACGAGTCGGGATTCAGGAATCTTCATAATGGGGCCCACTACAAACAGTTGTGTTGTTATCATTTTTATTTGCACATTACAGGTAGTGATGCACCGAAATGGAAATTCTTGACCGAAACTGAAAATCCCCAGCCCGAAAACAAAAGAAAGAAAGAAATTATCAATCAATCAATGACTCAAACATTATTTGTAAGGGCTTTTCATACAAGAAAAATGAAACACAAAGCACTTTACAATAAAATATAGAAATAAATCAAACCCACAAATTGCTAATTATAAAACTATGCCAATTATTAGTAAAATTGCATTTATGGCTAGGACTGCAGAGCTGCCAGCCTATAGAAATTCACTTACAGAACAATTTTAATTTTCATACTTTTAAAGTTTTGTCAAGATCATTACCGCGAGACAGTTATTGCAGTATATTATGTAATAGGATAAAAATAAATAAATAAATTGCACACTGTTCAATATCACAACATAATCATTAGTCTATCATTGTAATCGTTAATAAATTATGGCTTAAATATTCAACATGACAGACGCATTTGCAGCCTAATGTCTTCTCTTGCATGCTCTTTTTGTATTTCCTGTATCCACTATTGGTGCTGAAATGATGAAAATTTCCCTATTGTGGAACTAATAAAGGTTATCTTATAAAGATTTATTATATTAATGTCCTTTTAAATTATAGGTTCAGCAACATAGCAGCAGTGACGTACTAATTTGTTTCCGGTCCCTGTTATGGCTGTTTAGCGTCGTATATGACAGTATTTTCCTCTGTAAACGCGTACTAAATTGCCTGCTATTTTGCTCTTCAAAGTTGCCTAATCTTCGCTATAACGCACTTCCAGCCACTGAACAGCGGAAAGCAGCGGGGCTGGGCGACAATAGGGACGCTCAGTTTGGGCTAGTGTCGTTTAATGTTGTGACATGTAGTTTCGGTAGTTTTATTTCAGTGAAAAAAGGCTTTCAGTCTTAAACCGAAAATACTTTTTGGGACTTTTTTGCCTGAAACATTTTGGTGCATCACAAATTTCACGATTTTTGTTGTTGTTGTTGTTATTTGCAATGTATGTGAGGTTTGTTTTCAGTAGCAAGTTCTAACAACATGACAAGATTTCCCCAAAATGATAGTCTGTCTGGTTGGAATGGTCACTTCAACCAGAGTACAAAACACCAATAATTTTGAAAATTGGATGATGGGCTTCCGAAGAAATTAAGTCTTTACTGTGGTTAAAAAAAAATTACTCTTTGGCTAATTTTTTTCACAATATTACCTATAGAAAACCTGATTTAAATTTTTTTTTTTTTTTAAAACAGCCACAAATTAGAGTAAAACACTATAATGTCATAAGTTTTTTAAAACGTCTCCTCTACCTTATCGTTTTGTCTGTGACAATTTTTTTAATTAATAAAAGAAATATTTGCTTTTCCATAGTCCTGGTTTTTGTTTTTTAATAATCCGTTCATTTTGTCTCCGAGGACACTTACCTTTACACCCTCAGGCCAGCGCAGCAAGTTAAGATGTTCCTCCAGAATCCCACGAAAGCATCTACCTGCAGCAGAGGTGAACCCAGGAGTAGTTCCAAACTGAGAGTAGTAGTTGATGGCATCGTCACATGGTGGAAGCAGGGAAGGAGAGTTACTCAACCATTCCCACTTGCCTACGAATGGAAAGAGACTTTTGAGATATAGACCAGACTAGTCTTAAGAATCTCTATTGGACCATTTTCTGTGTATTTTTTACAACTGGTCAGCACATCTGCCTCACAGTTCTGAGGACCCGGGTTCAAATCCGGTCTCGCCTGTGTGGCGTTTGCATCTTCTCCCCGTGCCTGTGTGGGTTTTCTCCGGGTACTCTGGTTTCCTCCCACATCCCAAAAACATGCATGGTAGGTTAATTGAAGACTAAATTGCCCTGAGGTGTGAATGTGAGTGCGACTGGTTGTTTGTTTATATGTGCCCTGCGATTGGCTGGCGACCAGTTCAGGGTCTACGCTCCTCTCGCCTGAAGATAGCTGGGATAGGCTCCAGCACGCGACCCTTGTCAGGATAATCTGTATGGAAAATGGATGGATGTTCTACAACTTAAAAAGTTACTACCATATTGTATATTTGAAAACACTGCACTCAGGTGTCCACACCCCCCAGCTCTCCCATGATATTGTCACATTTGCAAATTAGCCTAATGAACTAATACACAAATGAGGTATAGGACATTACGTGATTGCTCAGTGACTCCGTTTTTATGTCTCAAAACTATGTTTTCTGTTGTCATACAAGAGCAGCTCCAACTACTGGAGACAAATTCCTTGTGCGTTTTTGACATACTTGGCAAATAAAGATTATTCTGATTCTGAATGTATTTGAAGGGCTCTATCTAGTGACGTTGTTCAAGCCTCAACACCTCATCTCCAGATATGTCTCGCAGTACTACTCTGTGTGGTAAATGCACCAGTGAAATCACATAGCGCTTGAGTTTACGTTTAACACATTTATACCCAACCAATGTGCTGTGAGAGCTCATCAGGTGTGTTGTGGGAAAATATCCAATTTCACATAATTGATCTGTAAATTTGTATTCATTTACTATGAATAATTGCCTTTGTTCATCAAGCTATGCCAGCAACGTATAGACAAGCAGAACGATTAAATGCTGCCACTATCAGGGGTGTCAAACTCATTGTCACCGGCCACGTTGTCGTTACTGTTCCCTTCAGAAGGCCATTATGACTGGGAAACCATATAAATGTTTAATCGCCTCATCATTTTATTATATATACACACAACAAATTAATAGATAACTAGTTTTGAAATCAGAAGTCAAACATACTAGTTTGTTCAGCTATTGTTCACGTTATCGTAAAAAGGGTTTTAGCGACATTTTTCCCCCCCCAATATCTCAGCATTATTATTTATTACATATGGCAATTTGAAATTTTGATCCAGATTTTAGCAAGAATCATGGAAGTAGACACAATTTGCTTTCACGGGCCTTTTAAAATGATAGGGTGGGCCGGATCTGGCCCTTGGACCTTGAGTTTAACACCATGCACAAGCTTGTCGAAAGTCCAATTAACCTGTGTTCCCACATGTTGCAAAGCACGCCCATTATTTCAGTGTATATATACATTTTGTGACCTTTTTGGTAGTGAGCCGTGAGATTTTTTTTCTCTTGTAAAATATGTGCCTTGGCTTCAAAGGGCTGGGAAACGCTACGTTCCTGTCATTCGGCAAACGTTCCATTTATTTCAAATAATAATGTACATTCTGATGGCGATGGAGAGGAGATACTCGAATGAAACAAGGCTGTTTCCAACACTGAATTAGGTTATGTCCCTACCGCATCACCTGAGTCGGCACAACCGTCGAACCGAAACTCTCGCGGTTTTTGTTTTAGGGTTGAAGACAAAATGGTTTACCTTTGCTCATTTTGCCCCAAGTGACAGTCGTCATAAAATAATCCAGGGCAGCCACTGTCCCTTGGCACGTTACTGCGTCTGACACCAGAATGGTGTTATTGAGGTCCACATGTAGGATTATTTTTTTATTCCGCTCGTGACGAGCAGGAAACGCCGATGGGTTCGTCCCGGGCGCAGGCTCAGAGACATCTCGGTAATTGGTGTCATCGTTGTCTTCAGCTCGGGGGCTGTTGTTTCCACTGATGTCGGCCATGACTACAACACTACGAGTGGTAGTTTGTTTGAAGACAATTCAGCTTTGCTACCTACCGGCCAACCGGACGAAAGTTAAAACAGCTCGTTGACTTCATCAACCGGGTTTAAATTCTTCTTCTGCGGGGTAATAGCATAAGGGTTGACTTGAGCGCCACCCTTTGGTGGTATAAGTGGCTGCCGCGCTCCAATTGATCCTGATTACGTCACAAAAGATCATTGTTGCCCCTCGTAATTTAAATGTGTAAATACGTGGAGAGAACAATAGAAAACATACAAATATACAATAAGAGTCATTTTGCTTATAAATTTATTTTAGAAAGGCCCTCAGGTCCGGCCAGAAAGGGGACGTGGACAGGAGTTAAACAGCAATACCTCACAGTGTTATCAATTCTTGAAATTATTTTATTTATATTAATCATTTACACGTATCCACAGCAGCTTTCATAAAGACCCCCACAAATATCTGGTCCATTACAAGGGAATGGAGGGGCGAGAACAGCTCATTGAGCGGGAAACAGAAAAAACAAGCTACAGCAAGCAAGATGTTGACTTGGTTTAACATGTAGGAACATGCTGACATGCACGTTCAGTTTACACTGAAGCATTTGACAACTGCATCCACAGGATTGAAAAGCTTTAAAAGTTTAAAAGGCAACAGATGTCAAAAGATGTTGCTACAAAATGAAAAAAACGCACCTCTTTTTTACAAAAAGTAGATCAGCGCCCATCTTAATTTTTGCCGCTACAATTCCAATGCAACCTTTACACACAAATATAACCAGACAATAACTTGAAAAGCAAACAACAGAAGGATACACAACACATTTTAGTTCAAATTCACAATTAAATCAACAGGGCTGGTCACCAGTGAAGTTTTTATTTGCCATGCCACGAGGCGCGTTGACAAGTTGGAGCCTAGAGATGCGCCACTCAATTCTTGATGAGACGTTTGGAACCGTTTCAGCAGCAGCTTCTGTGAGCCTATGCCGCTTATTATATGGATTTCTTGAACACAACTACAGAACAGTTCAGTACAACTTCAGCAACATTAGGAATATTTACGTAAGAAAATAAAGTACCCTAAACAGACTTAAAGTCTTGGGACACAGCCAATTAGTTCAGTGTGGAAGAACTTGAGAGGCTCTGACCTGAATCAAAACCATTGGTATAAACAAGAAGAGACTCCGCAAGTGACACCCTCGTTGCTGGATGAACAACAAGAAACAAAACTGTGTAAATCAACATTCCAGCAGAGCTTAAGATGTTCGAGATGCTCATTAAGTTTAATTGCCAAGCATCCCAATCGATTTGTCCATGTGAAGTGTGTGGTTAGTATGAGTACATTTTCAGGACTTTCCATGTGACGGCACTCAAATCCAGCTCTTCCAACACTGCAGCCTCAAATGGCCCAGTTGAGGTGTTGACATAATGATGAGCACCAATGTGTGTGTCGGCCAAGTAGATATTAGCTCCTAATTGCATGTATCCCCATGAGATGTTATTCGGGTCACGTTTGCATCCCTTCTGTTACAGATTAGTCCACATCCTCCATGTTGCTGTAAGATGCTGTTGCACAGTCTCCAGAATGAGCAAAGACACCAGAGGGCTCCTCCGGGGTTAACGTAGGTGGTCCTTCTGAGTCCAGGTCAGTGCTGAACAGTGACTGACTTGATGCCTGTAAAATAAATCAGCATTGACAATAAATCAGGCAGTTTGATTTTATCTTCTGTCAATAGTCATGCTGAGTTCATGCAAAGGATACTGAAGCTACAAATATGATTTTTTTATTTTATTTTTTTATTATTTCCAAATGTATAAAACTTTACATACATTAGGAAGCAACATTTGGATGCAGGAACTTGGATACATTATTATTGCAGGTAAAGTAATAACTTATGCCTTTACAGATTACAGAGAAGCAACAATCCAAAGAAAAGACAAGGAATTGAAATCACTATTATTGCATACTTGGAGTGTACAATTCTATATGTATATATTTTAATTTGGACTAAGGCAACAGGTTAGGATACAGTGGAAAATCCCTGAGACCCGCATATCTAATCAGAATCACGACAGTAGCACAGGAGCTAATATGTACAGACTTAAAATGTGCATTTGTCCTACTGTGCATCATTATAAAAATACACATTTGTGCATCATTATAAAAATTCACATTTTAAAATATATTCATACAGCATTACATAATAAACCAACTAGGTCAAATTTAAGCACTCAAATTTGCATGTCCCACTCAAGCCACCATATGTAATAAAATATAGTGGTGGATGCTTTAAAAACAAAAAGCAACAATCGGGCCAACTTTAATCTTAAACTAATTTTACCTTAAGCTTAATATAAAGAAAATACAACAGAAACTCATTTGCAAAAAAAAAAAAAAAAAAAAAAAGGACTAATGTGAAAACAGACTGATCAAAACAAAAGCAACAAATAGATCACTTGAGGACGTGTTGAAGAACTGAACATTCTACACACATACCTACACACACACATATAACGCAAAAAAAGTATTTTTTGACCGAAACCCTCATTTTGTTATGTAGCTCAAACATTTAAAACTATAACTGAACATAAATGTTGATCAATAAGACTTTAACCATCTGTTCCGAGGTTAAGAACTAAGCACGTTATGTCTGATGATAGCCACAAACAACCTGCCTGCTCTTAAATGCAGAGAGGAAATTTAGTCAAAAAGTCACATTCATATTAAAACCCCAACATTCAGCTGCTGGTTCTACAGTTAAACAATCCAAATTGTTATCACATTTTCTACCTGAGCTTCTGTGATGAAAGGCTTGACTTGTGAACCATATTACAAATTGTATGCAGATGAAAGACCAACTCAAATACAGTGGACCATCGGAATACTGTTTGAGCTACGATACTTTTGGATTCTGAATTAGTCTCACCAAAGAAAACAGGATTAATCTATTCTGTTTCAGTGATGAATATTTTACAATCCAACAACTTTTAAATGAAGTAGATTTTATGAAATTTTACCACAGTGAATTGTCTTCAGTGCACAAAATGAAGTCATAAAACTAACCTTTTAATATTTAAACTTAAAATTTATGATTTATGTATAGCTTGGCTTACCTTGGTGACTACCACTTTAATCACAAAGTTCCTATTTTATTTAGTTTTTAATACTGTCGTTATCGCTACCATGTTCCTATTAGTAGTACAGTTCAGTTTTCAGATCACCATAGTACTTCTGATCAGGTAAATCCTGATCAGGTTTGTATTTACAACACCGTTGTGTTGGTGGGATTACAATAGCTGTTTCAGCCAAGTAAACAGAGTGGCATCATACCGTACCATCGGGATGACGTGATTTAACAAAAACAGTGATGGTACAGTGGCGTGCTCTGAAAGTATCTTTTAACAAGAAACAGCTTTGAATCAACGTGCCGTTGAGTATTCTTTTTTTTTTTGGCTTGTTGGCAGGGCATTCCACTGAAAAATAAAAATGCTGAATATTTTATTTTAGCCATCAACAGGCAGCAGTGCTTCCAGCTCCACAGAAGCATAGAGGAGCTTGCCATTGAGACAGACACCTCTACAAAGGGGTACTGAAAAATGGAATCCATCAGATATTATTGGACTTCTTACAATCGAAAAGTAATAAAATGTGGAGCTCTTAGCAGAAACAAGGCTTTTGGCTTATTATCACTAACATAAAAAAGTAACCCCCCCCCCCAAAAAAAAGGAGTGGGAGGGAGGGGATCAGCTGATGCAGACCAGCTTTGTCTTGTTTCACCAACTCCTCAGGTTCTGTATTCTTGTTCTATTTTCTGATCATTTATTCATTCATTTTCCTTACCACTTATCCTCACTAGGGTTGCGGGCGTGCTGGAGCCTATCCCAGCTATCTCCGGGCGAGAGGCGGGGTACACCCTGAACTGGTCGCCAGCCAATCGCAGGGGACATATAAACAAACAACCATTTGCACTCACATTCACACCTACGGGCAATTTAGAGTTGCCAATTAACCTACCATGCATGTTTTTGGGATGTGGGGAGAAACCGGAGTACCCGGAGAAAACCCACACAGGCACGGGGAGAACATGCAAACTCCACACAGGTGAAGCCAGATTTGAACCCGGGTCCTCAGAACTGTGAGGCGGACGTGCTAACCCGTCGAGCACCGTGCTGCCTATTTTCTGATCATAATTTTCTAATTCATATTTTTGGTCAGGTTCAGAGGGTCCACTGTACTATTACAACTGAGATGGCTTCCAGCCAAAATACCAAACTTTAGTTTTTAAGTGTAACTCCTGAGCAATTCATCAACAAGCTACGACTCAGGCCCAGTTTGATTTATAAAGAAGAGGGTAAACCAAGTTTACCAGGAGTGCAAACACGGCTGCCATTGTTCCCAGGACAAAATATCGCACACGCTCATTGTCAGGACAATCTGACATCCTCCCACTCCCTCTCATGTGTTGACGGGGCGCTTCTGCTCTGTCCTCATCTTCCTCATTTCTTGTCCTCTGGGCTTGTCGCCGTTGCCGCCCCGAGAGGAAAAGTCCTTGTGCGCTTACATCAAGACCCTCCTCCTCTTCTTCTTCCAGTTCCCGCCATATTAGAGGCCTGCGATTGGCGGAAACTGGTATCAACTTCTGGGAAAACGTGTGGTCAAACAAACACTGTCTTTATAATTTGACAAAGTACTGAGTTGAATTACTGTTTACACTAAAGGTGGGCAATTCCTCATGAAGTCAAAGAAATCAATGGTCACTTGATTATTTAAAAATTGAGGAAAACAATAGCAATGCAATATATCTAAAGTAACATTGTTTAAAACAAATGGGAAAAACACAGCAGATAGAATGGAATAAAGGGAACAGAAAGACAGTGAAGCCCCAGAATCCGAGCTCAGAATAATCACTTCCTAACATACGGTACAAGCCAACTCCAACACGATGGTGATGATCTGCTTGCTGATTCTTTTTGACAAATATGAGCCTGTCAGTTCAAAGTACCCTGGTGAGTCCAGTACAGCAGCTGAAAATCATCCGCAGATGATGACTTACTTATGCGCTAACTTCACCAGAGTGGTGAAGCTTGTTGTGTAGGGTAGCACTTTGTTACAATCTCTTCCAACATTTTTTTTTTGTTCAAAATCATCCACACCAAACTACTCACACCTTTTAGTGGGAGTTCTATGGCAGACAGTTTAGGCAGTAAACTGGTTAGCCCTTGATTAATTGCACCACTAGGTTGTTGCTACCAAGTTGTTGCAATCCATTTTGCCTCTAATTACTTCAAGAGTTGGCACATCAGACATGTCTAATTCTACATTTGACTGAAAGCTTAATGGTCAAAATACATAATAGTACAGCCAAAGCAATTCATGATGCCGTCCCTAGTTTACACCCTCTCAACACATTATAACCTAAAGTTTCAGTTGCTTGTCGTGCAAGCAGACTGTAAATGTCCGACACATTATACAAACGATGCTTTTATAATGACACACCATTGTCTGTTACTGTCACCATCACAGGGTTATTGTGCAGCATGAACAATTCAACTTGTCTAAAAACAACAGCTTAAAGAAAAAACGTGACAAAAATGTAGATATGTGAAAGCAAAGTTGGGATATACAATTGCATACACATTGTTGCCAAATAATCCTCATCATATTGATCACCCAAACCACGAGGCACATTCTCCTTGACAATTTACCTAGAATTGTTTTATAAAACCTAAAAACACATATCGATCTGAGAAAATTGTAGATGTAGAATATATGCAAACGGTACGGTTGTTGTGGGGATTGTCTGATTATGTGCATCCCAGATAGCAGAAAAAAGATAAGCATGCCTTTGGGAAAAAAAAACACTTCCAATAAGGCTCCAAACCTACACTGGAAATCCCATTTTTTAATAAATTCTGAATAATGTATTATGATATTATAACAGAATATACAACAGCTCGTTGCGGTGCCCTCACCTGACTGGCAGTAGCTCCCATGACAGGAGGAGAGTCCGCTCCAACGGGCCTGAGAAAGCGTGGCGGCCTCTCCACGGGGGAATTTCGGCGTCGGTAGAAAAGGACGTAGGCATAACGCGTCACCACCTGGCTCTCCTCCACCATCGTTACTGTGCTGTCATCAAATAGACGCCAGCCTGTGTGAGGGTTGGACGTTAGGTTGGAAACAAGGAAATACACAATCCAGAGTTAATATTTACGGAACAATAAATTAACTCACCAACATCACTGCGCTGGCTGTTTTTGTCACTTGGCAGGCGAGCGTAGGCGGTGTAGTGGCCACCGATCATCCCCCCATAGTGGTTGATGACTGCATACAAGTCGTAGATAGGGGGGTGCTGCATCTCATCCTTCTGGCCAATACAGAATTTACTCAGATCCAGATTCCTACAAGACAAAGGGTTTTGGAATTGGATGACCGCTGCTACAGGCATTACACATATAAAGAAGGCAGACAACTATTATTCAATAGGCATTCACCTGACAGGAAAGTCAACCATGTCGTTAATCTTGTCTCTCCAAATAAAACTCCTGAAACTGAAGCGTTTCAGTTGGATGATCAAAATGTTGGGAAGACGCCACAGAAGCAGTTGTTTAGAGGCCTCGCGGTGCTGCTGGCACTTGGGACAGTACCTTTTGGGGGAAAAGATTGAGCATTATACAGATTAAGGCTTCTTTATACTCATCACTGACGTCACAGAGGGTATCCCACGCACAGTTCGCCTTTATACTCGAGCGCAACCCACGCGCGCAGTTTTGAAATTGTACTGCAGTTCTCCTCCAAGTCGGGGGTGTCGCTATGGCAGGTATTGGATAGGACACAACAGGGTGGAGTTTCCTCTGCATTTTTTGGCCATTTCCGCTAACCATTTTTACTTTCCTTTCCGGAACAAGGAACAAAGCAACAACAATGGCGACCGTGGAACTGTGTCTGGTAGAACAAATGGACCTAGATGACCAGATGATGTGTTTAATTATGCTGCAAAATCGATCAAGAAGGCGGTGGCGTAGGAATGTGGAACCAAGGGTAGAGTACGTCATCACAGGATGTAACTGAACCAGACCAATCACGAGAGATGATCTCCGTGGCATTCTACACGCAGCAACAATTTTTGCAGTGTGCGCGTCAAGTGCCGCATAGGGGGTGCGCGGCCCAATGCGTTAGTCACGTGATGCAATGCGGTAATAGTGAAATGTGACAATACAGACCTTAATTAAATAATGGCAGTATCAAGAGCCTTACCATGCCTCTTCTGGTGCCAGCACCTCTGGCTTGGTGAAGAGGTTGAGGCACTGCTCCAGGGTGAAGTGCCCTGCCCTGGTTGTTTCACTCAAAGAACTAGGATCCTCCTCATACTCCAGCTCCTTGGAGCTCACCAGGACATACTCCTTCAGACGCTCGTTGTTTTTCCACACCAGCTCCACAGTTGTATCATCGGGGAGGTCGAC